>NW_011337496.1:765546-770860 GCF_000735185.1 Notothenia coriiceps
TTTTAGGGCTCTACTTTGCACGTAGCATTGTACAGTATGGGTCTTAAACTGACAACATAATCGTGTGTGTGTGTGTGTGTGTGTGTGTGTGCGTGTGCGTGTGCGTGTGTGTGTGTGAACAAAGTTGCCTGATTCAGAAGCGGAAAAATAGGAATTGCTATTCAAACCACTGTATATCAGATGGGCTGTAAACATGTTGTTGCATGTTTAAATCTGTCTTTATTCTGACTCTGTTTACAAAGGTCAGACAACATTCTGTTGCCGTTAATCAACATACACTCATTCCCATTGAGCTCAATGTTATTCTTAACAGGAAATTGGAAGTGTTTAGCGGTTTGGTGTAATTATTAAGCACAACCATGCCATTAACGATATTGTAAATACTGGATAATAATATCATTGTATTAGTCTGATCTATGAAATATTGTACTTGTTGTATTTATTTAATATAGACTAGCTGTGTGTCTCTTTTTCTTTACATATGATTGTAGGCTTGATTATCAAAAGTATGTTTATCAAATATATAAGTATTACTCCTTTTTTGTTTGTGTTGCAGTAGCGGCTTCTTCTGTGTTGAGTGGTTGATTTCTAGCGTCTGTTGCTTGAGGTTATGCATCTCAGTATAAGTCCACAGGCTGTACTTCTTTTAGGTTTTGTTTTATAGTTTGCCTCCATTTTTTATCTTGTGGTATGAATTTAATATTTCAGTCTGGTGTTGTAAAAATAAACAATGGACTTGAGGCAGTTATATTAAAGATAAAATGCTAACGTTACGTTTCTTTTATTCACTTTAGGGTGTTCCGTGTGATCGTTTATATTACTAATTATCCTAGAAATATCTTTAATTTTAGGGGATATCATACAGATTTCCACTTATTTATCATTTGCAGCATGGCTAGAGTCATGGCTCTGGGAAATGTGGTCGCTATAACACTTGTGTCACAACTGTAATATCATATTCACTTTTTACCCAACTTTACCCAAAGAATTTCATGATTTCCAGACAATATCCCTGAATACTTTGGTGGTTCTCTGACTTCTTCTATCGCCACCATGACATTGACTTTTGACAATTTCAGGTTGAATTATAATAACCCTGATGATCCCTTTGCTTTCCAAACTCATATTTGTCCAGAACAAATACTTAACATTTTAAGATATTCCCATGGCATAGCAACTGTTGCCTTATGAGAGTGAATTACTTGATGTGTCTAAGGCTGTAAGCCCACTTCCACTAAATATGCAGGATTTGTGGAAACCAGACTGCTGAATCTGGAGTTTTGTTTCTTCCTGCTTGCCTTTTCTTCCAACTCTTATGCAACAAGTTCCCCTTTTGTTTGAGTCCTCCAGACCAAATAATTCCTCAGACAGTGCACTTTCGATCGCTCTCATGATTTTTAATGTGCCGGCTGTTAGGGAATCATTTGTTTATATTCAACCACTGACACAGTTCATACTTTTCTCCTTTCACTGTCTCTTTTCCCATGGCATAGGTCTACGGGGGCCAAATCAGGCCCTTGGTGGATTTAATTTCGGCCTGCAGAATAATTTCTAATTACTATTAGATCTGGCCCGCCGGTATATTGCACCCACACATTCACTCAACCCTGAGGATTTCCTCAGCTCAGAGCCTGACCCCAAACATTGATGAACTTGCACCCGAGATGAGATGCCAAGTATCTGGCTTGCATCACAGAGCGGCAAATTGACTTTCAATGGATGTTTCCTTCTGCACTTTCTTTCTTGAGACAACAGGGCATGTTTGGTTTTTTCTTTGAGGGGAATTGTTTTTTTGAAGCTGTTGTTGAGCTGTGGAAAAATGTAATCATAAGAAATGACTCCGGAAAAGCTGCAGATAGAGCCATAAGAAATTAATCCAACTGTTTTGTATAGGCAATAATTTAAGCTTTGTCAGTTCCATGTGCAATAAGTTAATTTCAATACGTTTTGCAATACAAATTTAACCAGTCCGGCCCTCGACTAGTACCGATTTTTTTTATTTTGGCCCACTGTGTATTTGAGTTTGACACCCCTGGCGGCCTTGGGAATTGCTGCTAGGCCAAAATAAAAAAAATCGGTACTAGTCGAGGGCCGGACTGGTTAAATTNCACACACACACACACACACACACACACACACACACACACACACACACACACACACACACACACGAATGAATTGGCTGCTAAGTTGGCAGCAGTGCATCTAGTAGCCATTATCTTTAAGCTATGATTGGATTTGTTGTTTTAAATATATCGGAATTTTTATTGTAAACAGTTCTGAGTCCCACAAATTGTTTGCGATTGTCGCGAAAATGTCATACATTGATCCGGCACTAAACCCATTGTCAGGGCCAAGGGTGTAACTTTGGTTTGAGAAGTGGGGGGGACACAAAACAGGGTGTCCTCCGCAATCAAACATTGTTCTCGATTTCATTCAATTTCCTGCCTTTCTACACATATATATTAGGGACTATGGTGTTGACTAATCCAAGAAAAATGTGTAGTGTATATAATGAGTGTGCAAACTTATCTATCCATGAACCTGTTTTATTTGTGATGACCTCACATCCTATAGGGGGGTCCGGGGGCATGCACCCCGGTAAGATTTGTTTCTTTAAATTGAAGTTAAATGCATCAATCTGGTGCACAAATTAAGAGATTTATGGATACAGCTCTCAACACTCATATGAAACAGACCTGTATATATTTCATTACTCCAAAAACCATTAAAATATTCTCACAACCAATAACACATCATTGATATACTCCTCTCTCCTATCTTTATCTTACCTAGTCTGCATTCTTTCTTTTTATTTATGCATATTTTACTAATCACTCCATTTTCAAACTGTGTTTTTAATTCTTTACTGACATTGGAATAATTTTTTTTACTTATTTTGAACAACTATATTAAATAGATGGACATATTTGTTTAGACCAAACCGTTTGAGACCCACTGAGATAACTTAGACTAAAGTTTACAATATAATCACTCAGCGAGTCCTTTACCTCCCTGAGCTGATGTTACCTCAGCCTCTCAGTCAGACAGGAGAGGACTCTCCCTCTCCTTATTGTTGAAACAGCTTCTAATCTCCGTTAGCTCCGAGCTAGCACCAGATGCTAACAACAACCCCCGTAACTCTCTCTGTCTCTCTCTGTCTCTCTCTCTCACACAAAATGCGCTCCTGCCACACACACACAGACGCTCCTCCATGACCACTTTTACTCTGGACATGTCCCCCCTGACCCCAGTGGAAATTACGCCCACGGATGCCTGTAATAATCACAACAAATCTGAATAATCCGGAAATCCTCTGTCCACCACATATTTTGTTAGCTAGGCTGAGCCGCAGCCTTGTTAGTCTGGTTCCTCACCACCCAGCAGGATGGAGATGACCATAAGGAACACTGAATACTTAACAGCATCTCATCTGCTCTGGAAATAGTTTCTAGCCACGGTGAGCAACATTACACCTTCCCTGGTAATTACCTGTTTTATTCCAAAGGCATACCAGAGCAGAACTAATATTTTGATTAATTTGTTATTTTGGCTCTTAAACAAGAGTGTGACTGTGCATTTTTACCGAGGCTGAATCACTCTCCGGATCCTGAGTCTGTCACTGCAGCACCAGAAGAGAGCTGATCATATCCTGCTGTCCCCCCCCCCACTCCGGGTGTATCGGGGTTGGTGGTACAGCAGAATAATTCATTTAATGACCGAGGTTATAGCAGGTGGACTTTTATTACAACCCTGATAACTAATTAATCCTGGCCTGAACCTCATCATTTTAATAATTAAGACTGTGGGACCATTAGGGTTAGTTTGAAATGTTTCTGTTTTAAAATTCATGTTCTAATAAACACTTTTGTCCATTCCAGTCTCATTTTCTGCTTTTGTTACTCATCATTTAACAAAGTGAGAGTGCTCTTTGGGAACACAATGCATTCAGCCTGTATTATTTTCAGTCAAAACATGAAAACTAAATATATACTCAGATAAAACAAGCACATGTGATTGAGGCTTGGGGAGTGTATTCTCTCAGCTTTTTGTGTTTTAGCTGTGGGTTCGTGATTTTATCTATGCAAGTTTAAATCAGTGTTTTAGTCAGGCCATGAACATTAAATATTAACGTCATAGCATAACACAGTCACAGTATAATTGTGTTACCTTCAGAGCAACACGGGCCAAGCAATTTACCAATGATTTAGGGAAATAACGGCTGACGACCTTTCTATATTTGACAGTTTCTCATGAATTTTGCACTAACAAGCTAGGGGGAAATTCACAAGGCTATCCAATGTTGTTTATCACCGTGTTTTTCCCCACAGAAATGCCAGCACATACAAAAACTAGATGTTTCCAGATGATGGGATGTTTTTCCTTAATGGATTTGTAGGACACGTGTAGACTAGCAAACTGTCTTTTCATTTACTACCCAAGTACCTTGTTTGAAATGATGTGTTTTACATGTATTAACCGCATTGCTGGGAGAAGAGTGTAAATCAAACTGTCTATGAAAACAAAACTTTATTCATCTCGCACATTAGACACAAACAATCCATACACAGGCCTGCAGTTTGTGTGAAAACGTTTTCAAAAGTTGTGGACTATAGGACTGCTGTATAAATGCACTGCACGTAACACTAAAGACAGTCACTATATCAGGCTTGGATTTTCGTCATTTTAGGGGCAAGGCCATTTGGCCTTTGGTGTCACACATTCTTTCAGGGCGCAAAGGCCACATGCCAGGGCACAAAGGCCATTGAGGGAAACATTTGGATTTGGAGCTTACGAATAAATAACTTCACTTTCTGATAAGAAAAACACACGAATGACATGGAAGACAAATCACTTTTTTTAATATCAATAATGTCAAACATTATATCATCATATAGGCCTATGCCTCCTTAGTATTACCGTATATAAAATGAAATACTCTACTTTGAATAATTAGTGTTTGGTATTTTTTCCATCTACTACTTCTCCCATTCACAAATCAAAAATCAAATCAAAAAATCTAAAATTCAATTAATATGTAACAAATATATTCAATTTCAGAGCAGAAGAAACAGCCTTCAAGGGTCAAACTCTGCACATACATAATTCAGCACTGCACAGTGAAGCTCCAACATTCAACTGTATGAAGCAATACTTTGGAATGCAAAAGTGTGTGTGTGTGTGTGTGTGTGTGTGTGTGTGTGTGTGTGTGTGTGTGTGTGTGTGTGTGTGTGTGTGTGTGTGTGTGTGTGTGTGTGTGTGTGTGTTGGTTTAAAAGTTTTTCGCCTGCCGTCTTGTCTGCACACTTGTCAAA
>NW_011337497.1:0-11272 GCF_000735185.1 Notothenia coriiceps
GGTGCTGAGATACAGTTGGGTATCATCAGCGTAACAGTGGAAATTGAGTCCATGATGTCGGATGATCTGGCCGAGGGGGAGCATGTAAATGGTGAACAGGAGGGGGCCAAGCACAGAGCCCTGGGGTACACCGTGGTGGACTGGGGCCGGGGGTGAATTAGAGCCATTGATGGAGACAAACTGTTTCCTGTTATGGAGGTAGGATGTGAACCAAGACAGCGCTGTGCCAGTGATACCTAGGAGGTCTGAGAGGCGGGTGAGGAGGATGTTGTGGGAGATGGTGTCAAACGCTGCAGAGAGGTCCATGAGGATGCTGAGGCGGCCAGAGTCAGCAGCAATGAGGAGATCGTTGGTGATCTTGATGAGGGCGGTCTCAGTGCTGTGTTGCTGTCAGCCAGATTGGAAGGGCTCATAGAGCTCATGGTTGGACATGTATAGATGGAGTTGGCCGGCGACCACTCTTTCCAGAGTTTTGCTTAGGAAAGGAAATTAAGGGAAGTCTCCAAATTGACATCATTTAAAATGAAGTGTGAACTATTCCATCTATCTGGTCGCAATTCATTTGTTGAGTGAAGGTGAGGGTTCATTTGAGGGTTTGTGTTAAGAGAAATTGGATTTTTAGTTAAGAGGTGTTTTTGTTCCTCACAAGGCTATAAATTGTGTGTGTGAATTGTGTTTGCCCTCAGGAAAGAAGATTTGTGGTAGTTCATCAAGATTTACTTTTGGATTGATGTTTGCAATCCCGGTGAGAGACCATTAATTACCACTAACCACTCTGGTAAGGCGTACACACACACACACACACACACACACACACACACACACACACACACACACACACACACACACACACACACACACACACACACACACCTCATAATTGTCCTCTGTCCTCGTTCCATCGTGCCTTGCTCTATTTATAGCCCATTTTAGGCCCCACCCTGCCAGACAGTGCCATGGTAACAAGATGATTGACAGGGCAATTGACGAGCAGGCTCGATCCATCTGGCGCTATCCTTCCTCCTCATGACCTTCCTCATGACATCACCAGTGTCTGACAGTCTAGTTTCACTGCGTACTGTCTTTGTGTGTGATCATAACTCAGTTTGGATGGCCTTACACCCCGCTGCTAAATGTCCCCTCTCACGCAGAGACAGAGCGCCCCACTCACAGGGGGGATGTGGGTCATAAAACACTCACTCTCACTCTACCTTTACTGTACACTTAACTACATGACCGCACTAATCAATTACCTTTTAACCACAACCTTTGGGTCTCTATATTAGCTTGGCTGTCAATTTTTGAACCAAGGTATTAAACACCGTTTGAATGTGAGGAAAGTGTTCCATCTGTTATCAGTTGTGCTTATCGGATAATCATGATAACACCTTAGATATAAAAATAATGGATACAGGCAAGCCTTTTTGCTGAGATATCGTATCATATCTTACAATTAGGTTGTCACTTCAGTGAGGCAATAGTTGCACCTCGAATGAAATAAACCATTTCAGTTATACAACATAGTTTAGAGTAAAACAACATGGGATGTATGTAGGTGGATAGAAATAATTTGCGTATTTGTTCAGATTAATTTTACATAGATTTTATGCAAAATGCAACTTTTTATGACTCTGATATAGGCAACTTGAAGTGCCTTGTAGCATGTAGAAGTTGTTGCTGCACATGCTACGTAACTGCAAGATCCTGGCATCTGGATTCAGGTCTTTTATTGCAAGTCATACCCTTCTCTGTATCTCTCCCCCATTCGCTTACTATCCTCCATATACTGTAGAGTACAACAAAGAATAAAAGCAGTGTCTTTCTTAGATATGAAATGTGCATTTTAATCCTCCCAGATTATCAAAAACAGAAGCAGGCAAGCAATGCCGAACCGATAAAAGCTCAGCGGTTCTGAGCCTCCAGTGTTTGCACACAGGAAGTCCAGTGTTACATTTGCAGTAACAGTCTTTTGTTGATGATAAAAAGACTGTCGGGGTCATAATAAAAATAGCAGCGATATCCAAAGTTTCAAAGCAAGGAGAACAACTTCAAAATATGTACAACTTTTCTGAAAATCCTGGCATTCTGATTCACTAAAAGAAAGACACTTTTTACAAGATAGAGCAGTTCAAAGAGAAAACTAAAAACAGCAAAGTCATGAAAAGTTATCTATGGAAGTAAGGAATAAAAAGCAAAACCATCTTGAAGTGGATTATGGAGACTTAGTATTAAATATGTAATGCCATTTTAAATGTATTATTTTTTAACCACAAGAATAAAACAATTTAACCCCGTTCTCGAGTTTGATTGAACTGCTCCTTTTAAACAGCCATGGATATCTTTTCTAACTGTCAAATGAATTTAACCTTTAGATTTGTTACCAGAAGAGTTCCTTGAACCTTTCTTTTATTTCTTAGAGCTTTATTCAAATTGAGTCACACAGTTAACACTAAAACAGACCAAATGCTAAATCCATTTCAAAGTCTCCAGCTTGGCCCTTCTCTTTCTCAGTATCTCGGTCTTCCGCTCTCTTTGGCAGGAAGACGAATTAGTGCTCTGGAGTGTAGCTGTTCTCACCCCTAACTCTCCACAGTAGTGCCATTTAGATACACACTACAAAGATATCAGTTCTTAACTTTATAACGTTTGTTGACAAATGCATGGGGAGCTTACTGTGTCGAGATCAGCAGAAGGACCGGGACACATTTTGCATTGGTGTCATGACTCTCTTGCTTTGGATATCTAGCTGATATTCACATTGTCTACACTTAGCTTCATCTCAGTGTGTCCATCAATTTGAAGTATTATGATTATTTCTCTCCATCTTATCCACCAGCTACTTTTCAGATGTATTTGTTTGCTCTTTGTCTTGTCCTTGCATGGTTGAATTCAAGGACAAGACAAAGTGTGAAAAGTTTTTTTTCCGAGCCAGGATTTAAAAGCACTGGAAAGGCATCGGCTATCTAAAGCAAACTATGTGGAGAAGCTTTATTGTTTATTGGCCATGATATTATGTAGCTAGCATCATGATCTGCAAGTGCCGGTTGCCATGACAGTCAGTGTCACTGGCATCTTGTCGGAACAGAAACACGTTCGTCGAGCAGGCAAGAGGAAATGAAAAGGAAGAACGATAAACGAACAAGAAATTTCATCCTACCCTGAATGTGAAGCAGATATTCTTTAGCAGTTTGGTCACAGCCAATGTACAATGTGTTAACATTTCAGCAAACACGAACTAAGACTGACCGCACTGATACAAGTTGCTCTCTTCACCACCTCACCATCCCTACATGAACTAACTGACCCCTATAACCATAGGCCTCATGGTCCTCAGCATAATGTTATTTTTCTTTTTATATAACAAAACAACACTGACACGTTGATAATAACATAAACGGCAACCAGCATGACATCACCGCACTTGATCGTTTGAGGTTTGGTTAAACTAAGGCAAACTTGAAACAATATTTTGTATTAACATTCAACTTTGAACTGTTATTTTGTTCAGGGCACCTTAGAAATGTAATTGAATATTTGAGCATTACCTACCTGTCATATTTAAAATACTGACTGATCCTGAGTAGCTTAGACGAATCAGATATACCTTTTTAAGTCAGGAGACAGGGTCAAGAAAGCTCAGGAAACAAGGCCTGAGTGCATGAAATAAATCAATGTTAAGTGATTTACGAGCACAACTATTATAGGAAAGTTTCCATTTTTATGACAAATGTCCATCAAGCTTAAAAAGCCAGACTGCCGGTAAAGCATAATAGAGGGGAGAGACGGCAATCATGCTAATTTATTGTCGGGCTGCAGGAGGCTGTTCAATGTTCCTTCCCAGACATTCAAACCTCTGGTACGGATATTTGAATGCCTTCAATTATGATTACAAACTGGATGGAGCTAAATGGAATTAGAGTAATTATATCTGGCCACAATGATTGTTCTTAAAAGCAAATTTGGTATTTATGATTTGAAGAAACTCCTATCCAGTTGCTAGCACTAGCATCCTTTCTGTAAGCCCCTCGTACGGAATCTTTTGTGTGGAGAATATCTTCAGACCAGCATCAGATCGAGAATGACCCCACGTCTGTTGGGAGGGAAACATTGGACACAAAATAGGCCCAATTATTATTCTGGTGTAGGTCCAGCGTAAGCAGCTGATTGTTTGACCAAGCTGACGCGTGATTTGCGAGATGAAAACTCAAAGATTGCCCAGAGTTTCATCTTTGAAAGAAATTAATGAGGCAACTCAGTATGGCTATTATAAAAATACAATTTAACAAAAGAGCAATAAAAACCTCCACAGCTGAGGGAGGCGTAATGCAGTTAATGCACTTAGCACTCGGATGTGAATTCACACTGAATGGTGATGTCCAGCCAATGCTCTCTCGGGCATTGCAGGCTATTACGCTGCCACGATGCCATTTCATCATATGAAACAGTTGTAAGTCTGATTGGATGGCTCCCAGACCCCAGAGTTATATTTTCCCAGTGGTATGAGGGATATTGGGCGGTGTTGCTGAATTGCTTCTGGAAGCTGCATGCGTAAAGGGGATGAATTGGATGGTACAAATAGTCAGTGTAATGGAAGATGGCCTCAGGCTATGTCTGTGGTATAACTCACTTTTTCTCAGGCCATTGTGGATTTTATTCACTTCTTTTCTCCAATTTCTGAACAGGCAGCAGAGTAGTTTTTCTCTATTTCATTTCTGTCTCCTTTTTCTTAGAAGTTTATTGTGAATGGCCTGATGTGCCCCGGTGACTTTTACATTGGTGGGGAGAGATTAGACTTTTTCTTCCGTTGAAGCCTTTTTGCTTCTGTTTTTACACTTGCACTGACAAGCCTGGACCGTAAGCTAGGTGTTAAATCAGTTTAGGGCTTGAACCTTTCCATAGACGTGTCACTCAACACCTAATTGCTGAGTTCACCAACATACATTAATTAACCAACAGATACACTTGCAGAGACACATTCAGGCGTGCGCACACAGCCGGTTTGCCACTTATTCCAGTTTGTCACAGAGCAGAACAGATTGATTAATGGCTTTAACACTGGAGTTACTGACTGGGGTTTGTCAATGTTCGATGATTGGCTGCACAGTTAAGACGTCACATACACTTTGTCTCTAACTCTATTTCCATCGTTTTTCTCTTTCCTGCCTCTGCCTGGCTGTCTGTACTGAGTGTTCTGAGTGCTTTGTTAATCCTGGACTGACATATATGTGGTTGCCTACTTTATAATGATGTTTTAGGCCATGATGTACTGGAATGACTAAACCGGCGATTTAGACAATGGTGGCTTAAATAGCTTCTTTCAGTCTTGATTCCTGTGTATTTGTTTGTATTATTTTAGAGAGAGATGTACTGAGAAGATAAGTAAATTAGAACGTGTCATGCTTTATAATACTTTTTATCTATATATTTTTAAAGAACATACACTTTTACTTTATGAAAAAAAGTGCGTTCATGCATATCAATTTGACTTTACGCTTAATTTTCACGCTGTGTCTCAGTGATATACTGCCGGCACAAACACACAAACTTAGCCTGGGGGAAGATGTTTTTGTGTCTAAAGCCACATTTTCATGGTCAAGTCTTTTTGAGATCCCCTAAAATATACCCATTTTAGGCAAAACACTTGTAAAAAGAAAGAAAAACTTTTCCTTAGTTTTGAGTTGAGCCGATTTGAGTGTACTAAAGATGGTATGTGTCATTGGTTAATTTCACAGATAAAATAGGGTGACTAACTCTGTACTCATTGCTTCTTCACTCCTACGACAACATGGCTCCTTATCAGTACACTCTGTATGAAGGACTAGAGTACATGAAAATAATGTTTTTCCAGAACATATTATAGTTTTGTTCCTTTCTATACTATACTATCTATACAGTATCTTTCTCTATACTCAAGGACTCACCTTCCAGCTCCTCATCATTTCCGTCTCAGTATAGCACTGTGGTTGTAAATATTATATAAATGGGAACAAATTATGATATGATGTCATTTTTCATTTCAGCCTGGGGTATTTCACTTATTTCTTTGTGTTGAAGGTTGAGTCTGATGAGTGTTTGTCTTCCTGCCTTTCTGTGGCATTTCGTTTTATTGGTGCAGTCTAGTTTTAATGGGTGACCTTTATGGTAATATGTCATGCTGCATATTTGGGTTGGCAGGTGACTAGCTGACCCGATGATTTTCATATTTCTGATCAGTTGAAGAATCACCTGCTTGCTCTTTCTGTGGACTGAGAAACAATAATTGGTCTTTAATTCAAAACCTTTCAATGATGACTGGTTAATGTCTAAAATACATAACCTTCAGACTATAAACTACAGTTTATTCTTGAAAAGCTGACATTTTAATTATTAACATTTTTGAAGCATTGTTTGGTAAGGAAAACGTGATTCATGATCTCTTAGCTTAGTTTAGTTGGATGTCAAATAATGAAGCATAGAGAAACCATTGCCGCTTCAGAGAAATAAAAAAGACTTAAATCTTTATAAGGCAATATTCAGAATTGTTTATGGCCTTGTAGTTTATAGAACCTGAACCAATTCTCCAGGACAATAAGTCAACATCTTTTTAGGAAACAAACAATGTCTACCTTTATTTGCACTCTCTGGCTTTGCTGTAGCAGTGCCCAGAGACATTCATTTTCTACTGACATAGATGTTGTTATGCATTCAGACATGAGGCTGCCATCTGCCCTCTGTCTGCGCCACTGTGCTGAGATGCTGCATGAAAAGCAACCTTCCAGTGACCCCATTGATGTACCCATGTTTGAGAGCCACAACGGGGCCAATCACAGCCCCGCAATGACAAAGGGGTCACCTGAGAAAACTCACTACTGTACATGAAGGAGAAGTGTCCCATTAAAATAAACCATACTGACATTGTGCTTTCCACAGGAAGGTAACAAACATCCTAAACTGTATCTTTATTTTTCGAACTAAAGTACAGTACAACTCACTGTACCTTTTCTCTTTACTTCCTTATCTTCCTCGCTAAATCCTTCATGAGTCATTCTTTCATTTGCTTTTCAGCGACTGTTGTAAGTAGGCCACAGTTTTCCTGTCTCCCTTGCCCTCACTCTATTTAAATAGTTGCTACCAATAAATTAAGTTAACCTCTGAGTCAATAAAAATGTGTACTTTTTCGAAAGATAGAAGAAAACCACTCATGGGAAGTCGCCGGTCACATCTCTGTTTGCCTTTTCCACATGCAGCTCTTTATTCACTTCCTGTCATTTGCTTTTCATATTTTACTTTTCTCTTGTGCCATGTCCTTGTCTCTTGTGCCAGGTACTCTGGAGGTGAAAACTAACTAGCATGCATCGCTAATAGGCTCTCTTTCCTGAATGCCTGTCAACACGACTAAGTCATCAGATTTTGCTTAATTTTCATAGATTGGTGCTGGCGTCTCTTGAATATCAAAAAGTCCACCTTGTGACTTCATTGCACGCGGCGGGCATTGTCTAACATTTTAGCACAGACGGTACGTGCCCTGTCTCTCTGAACCTGTCTGTTTTTCCTAAGGTGGAAATGAGAGCTTGTAATTTGGCCTCCCCGTAATCAGTGCTAAACCTTTGCCGTCTGCAGGACCTTTATGTAAAAACTGTAAAAACAGGTTAAAAGGGGAAGAAAGACGGGCGCTACTGCACTTGTCCTGTAGCTTTTAGAGCATCTCCTTTGACTTTGTATCAATATACTGGCGTCCTTTTAAAGAGAAATGAAATGCCAACCTTTACTCTGGACCATTGCCTTTTAGAGCACGTTTACTCTGTTTTGAGAATGAGCTCTCAGCATGAGATGCTCTTAGCGTTATGTCAATTTTGAAATCTTGGAGCATCCTAATGTGTCTTAAGAGTGCTGCATCAAGGAGGAGTGGTCAAGTCAAGTGAAAAATGAATGTAAGATGATATTTGAAGAGCGTGTGTGTGCGTGCGTGCGTGCGTGCTGGGCTGTGAGTTTGCTTGCAACGTGATTTAGAGATTGGGCTTGAAGTCAAGCCAATTACTGCATCACAACTCTCCCAGTCAGGGTTAAGTGGACTCACAGAGAGCCATGAGGCGTAAATAACATCCCACCGCCAGGCTCCAAGCGGGGTCCGATGACAGTCATGATGGTGCAGAGAAAATAATGGGAAAAAAAATAAATCCAGTATTGGAACCTTATATTTGGTTATATAAAGAAAATCCAATAAGTACTTTTTTGAAGTTTCACTCAATCAGAGTGTTGAGCGCTTCAATGCTAACTTAGTTTTCTGTTTTCTCATTTGTATTGCTTACTGTTTTCTGCTTTAAACCATCTTGGTTTGAGGCCACCACAGTCAATAGAATTTAAAAGAAATGTGGGTGGATTCGTGATGGTAAACATCTATCACCAGGACGCCCTGGATTCTTCAAAGCATGTTATTATTTCAAAAAATAGGATCTCAGCAACATACTAGGTTCAATTACAGAGGCTGCTATCATCAGGGAGGACGGCTCAGCAGTTCAGGCTTCATTAAAAGAGGAACAGCATTATTCTTTTTTAAAGCAGTGCCAATCAGAAGCACGCATATGCTAATTTATAGAACACAAGGAATTGGGCTTTAAAAACTGTGTGCCAATTATATAAAGGATACTGACCCTTTACGGCAACTACATTTTCCCAAAGGCCAAAATTTGTCCTAGAGACACTTTCGGGGGCCAGCAATTTTTAAATATAGCCCTGAATTTCGAAGTTGTTGGCCGGGTGGGGGGTGGGGGGGTTGCTAGTGGAGCACGCTCATGTACTGTCAACTCGCCGGAGCCTCGCAGTGGGGCTACTGCGGAGCGCATAAAGCTGACTCTTCACGCTAATGAAGGATCACTTCTTCTTCAGGGCAGGGAAGGCTACGCAGTACGCAGGCTACTGTCCCGCAGCTGCTGCCTCTCTGTTGGACTCCGGTACTGCACATTACTCACGAGAGGTTGTAATAAAAAATGAGTGGGGGGCGAACACACTAAACACTCCGCCAGCGCCACAGCGCGTGCCGGATGAGAATGTCTGGCGTGCCAGATTTGGCCCGCGGGCCGCCAGTTGATGGTCACTGCTTAATGGTATGTTGGACGCCATCCACTACTAGAAAATATACACGAGCTTATACAATCACAGAACTTTCTTTATTTTTACCTCGCACGTTATATTGTGAATCTTTTGCATATGCCGCCGATTTTAACACTTATTTGCTCAGCAAAAATAGATGACGATGTTCTAACAGTCCTCCCAAAGATGACTCCTCACCTTTTATTCATCAGTATTTTGGTACTTGACTTCTCATTCTCTCTGACTTCTACTTCCAGATTTCGTGGGATAAAAATGAATTTAAAAAGTCTCATCTCGCAACCCTGTAATACTTTTACGTTGGTACTGTTTTTGTTCTGACTGATATACATCATCTGTGTTGGCACTATAAAGTTATCAGTTCCCATCGCGCCTTTGAATGGCTTCTGTTACAGAATACAGAATCTGTCAAGTCATCAAACAAAAGTAAAAACCTTTTTTTCAGCTGCTGACACCACTCATACCCACAAAGCGCTAAATAGATGTAAATCAAAAGCATGAAAATAGATCTTGGCGGTCATGTCTTACCCAAGACGGATATTACTGTCACTTAAAAGGAACTGCAATACACATTCTGATGCATTTCTCCGTATGTCCTACTTTAAAGAGCTTATCATTGCCGTTAGAATTATGTATGATATGAAAGGTAAATGATATGACATGAAAGGTTATTTCATTCTCACACACTGAAAGGAGCATGGCAGAAGGAAATTACTTTCGCCTCGAGTGTAACCCTAACCCACTAGTCGAGCTGTTTAATTTCACACTCTGTTCTTAGCAGCACTAGTGGCATGGCTCTAGGAACGGCAATATCTGTCTGTCGAGACAGAAATATCTCAAGAACAATTGGATGGATTGCAATATCATTTGTTTCAGTTATTTATGATCCCTAGAGGAGGAATCCTACTGACTTTGGGCTTCCCCTGACTATAACCTTTTTTTCTTTGTAATAATTTCATCTTCAAATGGATTGGAAAGGTGTGCCGCCATGCATGGTTCCAAAAACCACCAAGTGCTTCCAAGTGCTGGCAATTTCTCTAGCAACACAGTCAGGGTGGCTTTGTTTGATTTATAGATGTCTCGTTGCTCAATTACTGGTTAACAAATTCATGATCTCCTCGGTTAGGTTAGGATGGGTAATAACGTTGGTGATTCTAGCTCTGTCATTGAGTCAAAATTGTAATTTCCTCTACCTTGCCGTATAACTAAATACCTTTTTACAGTTGGTCATTGGCACATAGTGTTAACCAAATGTGAGCATGCTGACAAGTAAATAAAAAAACCAATGAACAAAGGTTATAGTTATGCCTGATAAACGTCAGCATGTTAACATTGTTATAGTTATCACAGATGCTACTGTATGCCATTATAGCAGAAACCAAAGTAAACTGCTTCCATTGAAGTCATATGGTATGTGACTTACACTGCTTGGTATTACGAAGTGTCCTCTGAAAACATTCTGATTCTGTTTTTCTTGGGAACTCAGCTTTTTGCTCTATTTAAAGCATCTCCATGTTACAGCTGTAATGGCCTCCATGATTAGACAAGCCTTTGAAAACAAACCATGACATTGATGACAAGCTAACAAGTCATTCACAGAATACATTTGAATGAAGAACAATCCATTTAAATAAAGCATAACATTTATGCAATACCAACAGTAGATGTTTAACTATATCCAACACTCAAAATGTAATTTTGAAATAGCTAACCTTTGGTCTTGTTATTTTTGTAGTATTAAAAAGCTTCATAAAGACAATTCACTTACTTGTCATGTTATTATTTCATTATTAAAGTACCACATTTGAATTTGTGTGACCGTCCTTTACATGGCTGTTGTTTTTCTTTACAGTCACGATGTTCTGATGTAAGGAGTTGTCGTCTACATTTAAGTGATTAACAGAAGTCATTCCTGTATTCGGAAAACATTTCTAACGTCTGCCTTGCTTTACATGTGTTGGGGTATAGACTTTTCACTGCCTACCACACTAATGTGTACAAGTGTTTATGAACAACCGCATATTTCAGGGATCGCTTTAGTTCACCATAATTGGACAGGCCTTTCATCTTTCTTGCTGCTTTTGAATATGTGTTTCCTCATCACGGCAGATCAAAGGCAGCACTTACAGATTAAGAAGACGACAGTATACATCTGTGTGTGTGTGTGTGTGTGTGTGTGTGTGTG
>NW_011337497.1:11402-12807 GCF_000735185.1 Notothenia coriiceps
GTGTGTGTGTGTGTGTGTGTGTGTGTGTGTATCCATGCTTATGTGTCTGTTAATATTCATCATAAAAAGAACATCTGAGGGAACACTGATATCAGCCTCCTCTTATCTGTTTGTCTTAGTCCTTATCTAAATTAACAGCATAGCATACAGCATAAATTATAACATTTATGAAACACATTTTGAAATGATTGGTAGGAAAAGCCTTTAGCTGTTGGGTATTTTAAGCAGCGTAAAGTGATTTTGACCACTAGGGTGTAGAAAATAGACTTCAAACCAAACCAGAGACACAGATTTCCCATTTGAGTAATTTTATTTGCTGCCTGTGGAGCAGTAAAGATGTTTGACAAGCCAGCAATAACACAAAATCAATATTATGTTCAGATGCAATAACGATCTAAAAGTTCCTGCGTCTGTTAATGGATTGTTCCCCGCTTCTGGGAAACTGACCAAGAACATTGGTCCAAAGTGATGAGTAATGGTCTGAAGTGAGGATATGAAACATGATAATATTACGTTTTTCAATCAAATTGGATGGGCTTTGAGTCAGCTGTTGGACGTATTAGATGATATATCTATCCTTTTGCTCCTTCCATACTTTTCTATAATTTCTATATGTGGTCGTGTATTAACTTAACAAAGTCTCTGGTTTGTGATTTTCTATATTCAGGACAGTTAAGCTGGCTAGCTCATGCTGCGTTTCCGATAGCCAGAGATCGGAAAATCTCAGTTCAAACATCCAACATCCCATCTCCACATGATGCAAAAAGTTCCCAAAAAACATTGCTGACTGAGTGTTTATTTTGAAAGTGTACACACCCATATAAAATGCAGTGCAGTATCAAAAAATGTTGAGGCAGTTTTAGGGTTTCACAAATAGCTTTTAGAAAATAATTTACCTTGACCAGCTACCTTATAACATTGGCAACCTATTTTGACATCAGTTACAAGCAGAACAGGTTTAACTATGAGAGTATATCTGTGTATAAATACAGGTGAATATACTTGTTGACTTCTAGTTGATAGTCTCCCATTTACACAGATTTGTCTTGACTTTACAAATAGAATCTTTAAGTGGCAATAAATTAGATTTGCTCTAGTAGGAGGTTCGTTGTTTTCGAGTTCCAAGTTGTCTCAAACATAGCATAAATACTCTCCTATCATTTCAAATGTTGTATTCTGGTCTCCCTTCGTCATGTTATGCTCCAGCACGACTCACACAGGTCTCCCAGGCATGCAGGAAGATGTTAAACATGTACATTTGCATCCATCTGTGGCTTTGAAGTCACAAGGCATTCTTACATAACATATTAGTATCTCCTTCAGCGCTGTTTGAGGAGTGCACGGTGCAGCCTCCACGGGGCTGGCCCAGTCTGTGTGTGCTTGCCACTATGCCCCCCCCCCCCCC
>NW_011337497.1:12834-36297 GCF_000735185.1 Notothenia coriiceps
CCCCCCACCACTCTCATCTTCATTTGATGTACTGAGCCATGGCAGACACCACAGAGGCCCAGATGAGCACAAGCCAAGCTCTTTTTATCTTTGCTGCTCGTCTCTCTCTTTCTTTCTCATTTTCCTCCCACTCCTCGTGCTCCTGCTCCTGAGTTATGGAAGCAGCTGTTGTTTGTTCATTAACTTCTTTTTTGGGAGCAGACATGTCCCACAGTGTTGTGCTCATGCAATCACACACATCTTGTTTTCTTTATAGCACACCTCTATCTCAATCTGGCTCACTCGTGCACAATCACTATTTGTCTTTCCTTCCAATTAGACACATTTAGTTTTCTTTCCCACAAAGAGTGTTACACCTAAGAGCGTGGCTTTGTTTGAGCATTCAGAAAGTCTGAGAAAGAGGAAAAGCGCAGTCAGATTAACTTTTTCGTACGGGCTCAAAGCGATTTCCCTCTGTGTGAGTCAATGAGAAAATCAAATGCCAATGTGTCTTTTCAGGCACTTTTCAACACCCTGTGCCTCTCTGATCTTGAAGTACCCCACCTTGCCTGTCTCTGTCACAGACTCATTTGAATAACCCTCTGGTGTACTTGTAAGTACAAGTTCAAAGCTGCGCCAAAATGTCCTCTCTGCATACATGTGACTTGTTTTGGTGTGGTACAGAAACGTTTTTATCCCTTCCGGTCTGTTTTGTTTGAGTCTGCATAAAACCTTTGTAAGGACAGGGTTATGAGTGAACTTTTCTCATTGATTGATCAAAGGGGGTGTGCGACTTTTGATTAAAGGACATGTAACTTCAAAACAGATTTAACTTACACAATTAACTTTGAGCTTGTACACAGAAGAGTCAAATCCTCTATAATTGGCCCTGTCAAAAATGTGTGGCCCCTGGAGATCTAATTTACAGCCTGCCAGTTTAAAAAAAAATGTGATGCTGTACTCTTGTTTAAAACAGCTTTCAATAAAGGCTTCTAAACAAATATGTGCTGATTGGGCTTGTTTCAGTAAAGAAACACCTACAATTCGGTTTGCATCTCTTCAATGCAAACATATGTGACTGTCTACTATAGTTAAGACATTAGAACATTATAATACACATGGAACTTCCCCTCTTTCAAAGAACCATTAAGCAAATCAAACAAACAAATCCTGCTTTCCTCTTCATCATTTTAACCTCTAGCTCCTGTACGGTCACTGCTCTTTTTTTTTATTATTTCACAAAAAGGTTTGACAAGACAAAATGCACTGGATTTTGAAAACTCTATAAATGCCATTTCCTCAGGATTTCACTATGACAAATGACTGTGAAGACACCCATACAACAGATGACAGATTACATTGTGACAGAGTACATGCATTTTGCATCACAGCAATTCATTTCAATGCTCCCACACAGCTCTGACATCTGTTGTGTGTTCATCTGCGCCCTTGCTCTGTCCAACCAGAGGGAAGAAAAAGATTGAGTTTTATCATAAAAACGGATAACAGCAACACACACTCACTGCAGGAGAAAAGTAGCCTTGTGTTGTACGCGTGCAGGTTTGTGTTCTATATGTCTTTGAAAGGAATAACGGCAGCTCACACTACAGCGCATGTTTTCTGTCAATTGAGTTTATTTTTTTTTTATATATATATTTTTTTCAGTTATAAAATAAACAGACATTGCTCCAGATAACAAACCGTACATCAAAACATGTAACAACAAACAACTAAACAAAACGTAACGGGGGAGGGGGGGGGGTGGATGCAAGGATGACTTCCTAAGACAGCTGATTCTGTCAATTGAGTTTAAACAGCAACAGAGGTAAATTACTTTAAATGTACATTTCCCAAAAAAGGACATCACTAAACCTACCACACCAAGAGATGGCCATTCGATTTATTGAAAGACAACATAATACATAGTTAGGCAGACCGTCTGGCTTTCAAGGTATGATACCTGATGGTGTGTCACCATTCAACCCCGACAGTGATATTTAGTGATAATAGCACCTTGTTGTTTCAACTGTGATGGCCCATTGAGTTAATTGGATTTAAAAACTGATTGTTTGTCAGGTAAATCACACTCTGTCTCACCCGCTTTGTTTTATGACTCAACCCTTATTTGACACAAGGGACATGCAATGGGACACACCACTGACTTTTCTTCTTGATATTGATCAAACTATGTAGCAGTTTATAATTGTTGTCGGGCATCAGGCAGGACACCACACAAAGGTTAGAAGTTATTCCAGCCCAGTGAATCTGCAAAGCACGATGCGCTTCAGTTGAAGTCTGACAGAATATGTCTCATTAGTGACAGGAAGTTGCGTATGGAGTCAAATGTGTTGCTAATTAGTGTGATGAATATAATTTAATGTTAAGGGTTGTGTGAAGTGATAAAGCATATTAATTTCAGACGGATATATCTGCATGAAATTGACATTTATATAACATATGCAGAACCCTATCATAGCCTGACAAAAGGAGTTTATAAGGATCTGTTAAGGAGTGCCGAAGCATTGTTATATTTAATTGGCCAATTAGTGTAACTTACCGCTCTGGAGATTCTTACTCAGACTTAAGGTTGAACATTTTGTCTGGGAAATGTTGCGCTTGTTGGTAGTTAGCTCAGAGAAGCGCTGAAGGATGCCAGTGACAGCAGAGCCTTAGGCAGCCGGTGTTGTTGGTCGGCTCCTCTGGAACTGTCGTGAAAGTGTGCATGCTGAAAGTGAAGAAAGTTCTTCAAGTGATCCTGATTCTTCCTCTGGAGGGAGTAGTAGTACAGACAAGATTGGAGGGGAGTGAGCTGTCCTGACTCAGGGGTTACAGTGAAAGCTGGATCTGATCTCTAGAGAGAAACCTGATAAGGCCATAAAGACAGAGAACATGACGTAAGCTGGCCTTATTCCCCTATGAAAGTCAACAGGGAACAAACCAAGATAAGTGTTGGTGAGACGGGAGTAAAATGGGCAAAGATGATTAGTTTGAGAATTGGATTTTTATGGCAACGACAAGAGAATATTGCTTTTATCACTGACGAAAAGGAGACATGTTTCTCTAGAGATTAAACGCTTTGAGAAAGAAACCATGGGGACCACGGGACACTTTCTCCTTTCAATTTTCTTATTTTCACCTTATGCCCACAGGAGTGAAAAAAACCCCACTTTGTTCTTGTCCATAGGAATATTATAGAGCTCAGGAGGAGTCAGTTGCTAAATTGTTGCATAGTGCAAACCATCTACAGGGAATAAAAGAGATGTAGACTGATGACATTCATCAAAACTTGTAATGGCTTCATGTTGCGAGACTGAATATCAAACTGCAGTCATGTGCAATACAATTGAAGCAGTTTAGACCACAGTAAAAACGGGCTCCTGCTGAGACAACAGCACATCTATTCAAAATCTGATGGGTATACTGGGTATAAGGAACTGAACTTGTGTACTGAAATAGCAGCATGTGATGATTGTTAAGACAGTGACATAAAAAGAGAGAGTTATATGCAGAGGGAAGATGAGAGAAGCGGGGGGGAAGGACGGGAGGAGGACAAATGAAGACAGAAACTCCAACCTAGTGGTCCGTGAGTGATGGTTGAAGTCATTTGGCCCAGCACGACAGAAAACACTGTGATGCTATAGGCCTAGACAGCTCTCCTACAGTAAACACTCCAGGAAGTAATAAGCCAACCATGGTTGTTGATAGGGGGGGTGGTGAGAGCTCAGAGGGAGTGGGACCTGTGGAGGTTAGATATCTCACTCACCTCTGCTGAGCAATAAACTAAGGAGGAGAAGAGAGTATAACAAATAGGAGTAGGATGAAATAGTGGTGCCGAAAGCAAGAGATAGGGAAGAAGGAGGAGGAGGAGGAGGGAAAAGGGAAGGGAGAGGAGTTAACTGGAGCAGTGGAGGAAGATGAATATGACTAAGAGAAGGGAAAAAGTTGATATGAGGGATAGGCTGGAGGCAACATAGGCTGTATAACCAGAAAAACGCACGGCAATACAAACAAACTTGTCATGCACTTGAGCGCCCACCATGTCAGTGTCATGGCTTCCTCCTCCCTGTCTATTATCAACACCAAAATATCTCCATAAAGCATTCTCTGTAAACTTGTGGCTTTGCTTTTGCTTGGCAACTTCCCATGGGAAAAGGTCCACAGATACCCAGACGATCGTTATCAATCACATATCTTCTACAGGGGAGTGGCTGCAAACTGTCCATACGACCACAACAAGTTGCCAGCACACATATTTAATGTCTCGCGGACCTTTCCTGCTTGCAGATGTGGGAAGTGTTACATCAATTCAAGAGCCCCGGGCCTACCCAAAATATCCTTGTACATCTATTTAGAAAATGTTCTCTCATAGCCCTATTTTTTTAATTGTATGAATATTAAAATACAGCTTTGTTTTCTAGTTAAGTTTTGGCTGTGTTTTACTGGTGTTTTGGAAACTCTGGGGGTCTTATCTTTCCTCTGAGCTGCAGCGTTGTTGTGCGTCACACCCAGAGCTCCCCCCCCCCCCCAGGGGCTGAACAGGAACTCTGTGGGCAGTCACACACTCCCCTACGCAGTCTGTTTTTTGGTTCATGGAGATGTGATTCATATGTCATCAAATCAGTGCAGCTTGTTCTCTGTGTGTCCTTTTAGTGGGTGATTACAGTTATGTGGTATTTTTCATTAAATAGACCCTGACGCAGGATGGAGCGGAGTGTGGGTTGCGGTCATCGATCCCAACAATGTTCAATTAACGGGAACAGTATTACATATAGATTTTTTACTGTAAGGAGGCTCTAATTCTCATCCAGACGTCATCTAACAAATCCCATCTGGGCTATCAGTAAGATCAATAGTTATGTGACCGTGCACAGGATTATTTGATTTCTGCATGCTCAACGCTCGGGATCTATTCACCTCCAATGAACAATAAGATTATAAATCGCCTCAGACAAAGCAGATGTGAACAGCATGTCTCAAACTTCAATAAAAGGCTGTGTGAGGAGCGGGTCAGATTTCACGAGCTCACAGTGGGCAGAGGTCATCCTTTTTTATTCTCGGAATGGTGCTTTTGTTTTTCTTTAGTTGCAGCTTTAAGGCAAAGATAATGTTTGAAGTTGAGGGGGAACTGCAGGGCAGAATGAATATTAATGAGGCAAGTGTATCAGTCATTTATAGATATATTGGGTTGATATAAGGGAGTATTTTAAAGAGGATGTGTGGGTGGTGGTAGTGGTGATGATGAGGAAAATGTGCGTTCACAGGAAAGTATATAATTACCAGGTGGATTTTTGGGGCTGTTGTCAGAAACTTTGTGGAATGTTCTTTTTTAGTGGAGGTGGGTGGAGAGGAGGATTTGAAATACACCCTTTCCCACACTACCTGTTTTTCTCTGGTCCAGAAACAAACAGTCCAAATGATTTAATAATAACGGCAGGATTAGCATATTATTTCATAAAGTCCTGCCATGCCTTCATAACTAAACCCTTCTCCCTGTGCGCATTTGTTTTTGATGTCTCCACTTCTACAGTGTACGATACTATCTGTTTTTCCACGGATGTTATTGCTGAATTTTTTCTAATTAAACGTTTGTACTGCAATCACTTTTGCATTTCTCTCATCCTGTCCACGGCTGTCTGCTGTGTTTTTACAATACCATTAGCCATGTTCTCTATTATCTTCAGGGGTGTTGGGGTAATATTTTCTTTGTATATGTGTGTTTGAAATGAGGTGTCTCGCATAACTATTTTCAGTGTTTACCCTTTCTATCACTACTTTAAAGTTAGTCATCTACCCCTTCCAACATTGAGGTCTAAGTTGTGATGGTCCATTATTTTGACGTGAGCTCCAACACTATGTGTGTTCTCATTCTTCGACAGCAGCAAACATCACTTTGTTAGAGCAACAGTCTAATTGGTGCAGTCACCTAACCTTTTGAAGCCTCGCTCCTCCACACCCATCACAGCAGGTGGCGGGCTCATGCGCTAATTGAACTCCTATCTCTGCTCCTTGTGGAGGCGACAGCAGCTTCAGAAGCCATCACGTCACAGACTCCCCTTTTTTAAGATTCTCTCTACTGTGGCGTACTGCGACTACCTGCTGACAGACCACCCACCACGGTCAAGATCTTCAGTTCTCATGAGGCAGAGCACTTCAAATAGCACTGAGGGTATGAGAGGAAGTGGAAAAGATGGGAGGGGCAGAAGTCTTTGAACACGAGTGAAAGAGCAGGTTGATAAGAACTCAGAGGGCCCTCAGCAGGCCTGGGGTTTTAAAATCCAGTCAACTCAGCAAGTTGATTTTTCTAAAATCTGTAGTGCTTGGATATACTTTTGCTTGAAAAGGTTTTAATTTTTTTATCCGGGAATTCATTAGTTTTAAGGGTTGAACTGTTGTTGCTCTTTCAAATGTTCATGCATCTTTAAACCTTGTTTTTTTCCACACTGCTTATGGCCTGCATTACAGTATGTCAGACATAGGCATTTGATGTTCTCACATACTGCAATTTTATTTCTACATAATATTTGTTTTCTACTATTTCTTCATGTATGTCATCCAGCCTTAATTGTAATTGTATATCTTCATCTCTCTCAATGTTTACTTTTCACTTTTGCTAGTCAGCACTATATTAAATGACTGCTAATTCAAAATGAACATTTGTTACTGCTGCTAGTTCCTACAGTATTTTCACCATTTAACTGGCTAAACACAGAGTGGTTTTTATTGTTAAGCAGTCACAGGAAACGCGATGTATTTGTTGGCTAAACAGCTGATACGGTCTTGTACACTCTCCAAAGCCACTGTGTTCTCTTGCACAAGGATTAGTATCCAAGAGCTTCGGCGTTTTAGCACAATCTAAAGGCCATCTCCCAAGTGTCTTGTCGACACACAGAAACACAAAAGGCCCTGCACCAGAATCAATAGCTGATTATCGGGCAACAGCACAAAGCGCACCCAATCAATTTCAATTTCCCTGCTCAGGAGCTTGCATATGAATTTCAGGATGTCCTTTTCCTCACTTATGATTACAAGGATGTGACTCGTGGTCTATTATTGGAATCCTGGAAGAAGTTATTAGTGATCAGCATGACCTTTGACTGCAGTTGTCCTTTGTCACATCGACCGAGGTCAGCTGTCAATTTAGTGGCTTGCTAATGTGTGCATTAACAATTTGTAGACTCAGTGACACGCTTTTCTAATTTACTTTGCTGTTAGCATCTTACTGAAATCCATTTCACTGTGCTTACTTTTTTTTTTTTTATTAGATATCTTGATCTGTTGTTGTGTGGACGTACTGAAGTTCAGAGACAGGGACTAGATTAGTAGGATTGAACAGGCTTGTTGTACTGCCTAATGAGCAGCAAATAAGAATGAATGTAACTACACTGCCACTTACACATATACATACATATACAAACACAATCGGGTCCCTTATCTCCCCTACAAGGATGCTGCCATCCTAACAGGAAGAGGAGGGTCAGGGATAACCTGGGGCACAGGAAGTGACTTCATTGGATGTGGCCCATTTGTGAGAATTAAAGTGGAATGCTGCAGCCACATTGATTTTTGTCAGACGCTGTACATTTTAGCAGCGATAAGTCTGGATCAGATACAATTGGATGAATCCTAACTGCCCCTGAGCTTTATCAAGGTAGACAGGTCTGCTCGTGGAATTTGGCTCAGGGCGTATTTGTGTATCTGTGTTTATGTGGCCTTGTTTGTGTTTGTTCGCTGCAAAGTTTATTTGCTCTGTTTTTGATCCTGCGATACGCATTTAGACGGTACGGCCTCTACTCCCTCTTGACATCGTCTGAGACTGCGAAACTATTCGGCTATTGACTTTTCTCTTTCAGCTGTTGCTCTTTGACTCCTTTTTATTTTCCCTTTTCGCAGCCTTTTCAATATTATTTAAAGCCAGTGTGGTCTTCTATCAAATAGTTGTTTATTTATTTCAAAAATGTTCTCTTTGTGTTTTTTCCTATGTTCACTTATATTAATTAATCAAAATGCTTATCTTCATTTGCAGTTAGCCACTGTGAATGAAAAAGTATAAAATGAATAACACAATTTAACAGTTTTTTTCAAGTTTAAGAACAAATTATTTTAATTCATTATTTGATTTGTGATACACTGCAGTAATAAAAAGCTGCACAGCACTGCCTCAACCATCATGCCCCACCCCCTATTTAAATATTAGTTGTATTACACATAGACGACATCACATCCAATATAAATGATTATGTCAAAGATGTCTATCCCTAAAAAACCAACCATCATGTGCATCCACTTAATGCAGCAGCAAATCATGCGGTCAGAACAACATTGACATTTTTCGCCTCATAAAGTGTGTGTTGCGAGTGTTTTAGCGAACAGTTGCCTGTTCAGACTGACGTTAGCCGGCTGCTAGCTGTGACTGATATGAGATTAATGAGCAGTGAGAGGGAGAACTGTAAAGTTGCAGACAAGAAAAACAACGAGTTAAAAGATGCTGAAACATTCAATAATTCACTGGAGTGAGCTACTTCAAATGAATGTCAAAGTTTGTTGTAAAAGCTTCGCTGTGTGATTTCAGGGCCAGGAAGGCTGAGTTAGCAACAAGAACATAAAGCAACATGTATCCTCTGAAGACAGGAAAGTAGAGCAAAACTTTTAGTTCTTGAACTGAACCGTTTCTTGGCTCGGTTGACTTATACATAATGTTATGGTCCAATGTTTAAAGAAATGTCTATTCAGTCTCCGTTACCCTCATTCTACCCCGCGCGTTAATATTTTAGTTCCCAATCATATGCCACAACCCTTCCTTTACTTTCTCCTCTGTCCCCCTCTCTGTATAAGTGTTACACCTCACTTCTCGTCATCGTCGCTGCGTCTCACGTCTCAATCAGTCAACTCTCCTCTCCTCTTTTTGCCTAAAGGACTAAAGGACTGGAAGCGTTACATTCTTTCCCCTGTAATGGCCCTAATCCGCTTACTCCTGTAATGTAGCCCAACATTAACCCCCTCATCTCCTGCCTTAAGCTCCACTCATGTGCTTGTTTGTATTCCTAATTGGTGCCTGTTTTTGTGAATGACAGTCTCAAGTTAAAATATCAAACCCCTGGTAAGCCAAAATTGTCACACGTTTGACAAATAGCTTGTTTCATCTCTTTTTTCCCCTTTAATCTCGGCTTCCACTCATTGTGGAATTAGTTATGCTTGTGTTTGCCAAGTCCCCCAGTTAATTTCACATCATTCGCTGGAGAGCTCTGAAATACTATATATTTGTTGCACACATCAAAAATGCTGTTTCGGGGCCTCAAGTATGTTAATATTTGTTAATTAGCTAAGCGCGCTTCAAAGTCTTTCTCTTATGAATATTCAAAGTTGTATTGTGTCTTTTTTTTTCACCCTCGACAGCCATCTGTCTGCGTGTCTTTGATGCACACCACATGTCTACCCTGCTGTTCAAAATGCCGACACACACACAAACGTCACACAAACACCTCCACATTCAGCTTATCTTATATATGATGTGCATTTGAATGTAATATTTGCATCTCTTCAACATAGCCCTTTAAGACCAGAGCAGCTATCCACGCCTCTCCAAGAATGTTATTTATAGACTTATTTAAAGCATTTAGCCGGTTTCTCTTCGCAGCCCTCTCATAATGCAGTTCTCTGTGGACTGCTGGTATTCAAATGATGGGATCCGAACTGTAGCGGGCTTCAAAGCTCAAAGAGTTTAACTTTATATAAAAGCTGTCAAGGAATAGTGTTACATTGATTAAAATGCATGAATAATGTTCTCTGTGCAGAAGATTGTATCTGCCCTGTCCTCACACCCCCATTTCTTTCTTTTTGTAGTCTTTTAGCAGAAAGCCATGTTTTTTATCACTCCTGACTCAGACAGGTACACCATTCCATTAGAGGAGCCCTGTTCAGCTGGCTCTCTGCCCTCACTTTCTTTATTGCTTTGATTTTTGCACTTGAAATGTTCTCCTTTTCATCACTCTCACCTACTGTAGTAACAGTTTTCATTTTTTTTTTTTATGGAAAATTCTGGACAAAACTCTTACTTTTCTCTGAAAAACTCCCCTCTAACATGCTCTCTGCCCATTCAGGCCTCAGGAAGTGGGTGTGTGGTGTGTTGAGTTTGTTTAAGGGGGAGAGGGAGAGAGCGAGGTGGAGAGAGGAGGGGAATGGGAGGATACAGATCAAAATAATAAACAGCTGTGTGAAAGACTGGGGCGAGTGGCCAGAGAGAACGAGAGCAAAGGAGGAAGAGGAGAGAGAGAGATGGGTGTTTGCGTTGCCCCCATTTGAACAAAGCGCCAAAGAAGAAACGCAACTTTAGAAGAAGTTTTCTCATCCAAGAGGAGGAGAACAAACGGGATGACAAACACATCAACCACTTCTCAAAAGGCGAAGGGAAGATAATCGGCAGAGCTTCGACTCAAAGAGGCTGGCGAGTCAAACTCCGAACGCCAGGACTCCAGGCAGCTCGTCGCTAACACGTGGCTACAGAAAAGAAGAAGGCATTCTTTGACTAAGTGGCCCAGTCATGGCAGTGATTAGGAGGGTGTGATGGAGCGAGACCAGACCGGGGCTGGAGACCCGAGGGGCGGGTATTAAGGCAGGCACTGAGGTGACTCTGTCTCTTTGAGCCCCTTACCCTTTACTCAGGGGAAGGAGGGGGCAAACCATATGCCTCTTTGTGCTGCCGTCTCTCCACAAGGGCTGTGTGACTGGCAGGAATAGAGTGCTTTTCATCAGAGTAATTGAGAGCAAATGCCCCGGCCCTACCCTGAGTTGGACTGCCGTACATCGTGTAAACAGCTTCCTTCATGCCCAGAGGGGGAGTGGAGGCAGGGAAGCAGAGCAAAGTTGCAGGAGAGAGCCAGACCTGTCTTCGGCCGTTTGGAGGTTTACGTCAACCGGCCTGTCCCTCAAGACACAAACCGTTATCTCGTCTTTGCAGACCTCTACCCAAGATTTGTTGGATTTCCTCCCCAGTTTAAGTGCCCTGGCCAGAAGGACTCAGCTGTCAGCCTCCCGCCTCCACTTTGTCAAACCTCCAGTGGCACCAATAGTCCTGTTAATCCTAAACCCACTTTTGAAGCATGACGGCAGAGTAACTGTCACACCCCAATTCTCAGCTCGGCTGCCTTTCCCAAGAGGATGCTACGAACATGTGGCGGGATTGGGCCAGCACACACACCGCCACGCATGCACAAGTGCTGCCGAGGGGTGTGTGAAGTGTGGAAATTGCCTGTTTTGAGACTGCGGCCCAAGTTTCACTTTCTTACGTTCAATTGTATTACAAGAGCCGTGTTTCTCCACGGTTTGAATCAAGTTGGTTCTCACTTTGGATTCGGTATTGATCCGAACCCCGACCTTGGAGGTTTCTGTTTTGACGGTAACCACTGGAGGACTGACCTACCTGTGCTGAGTCCTTGCCGACCTTCCACCTGCCTCACACTAGAGAACATGTAGGCACTTGCGGGAGCTGAAGGAGTCCGTGCACACACTCTAATATGATTGGCTTAAACTTCAGCGTGCAGGAGCTGCTCAGAAAGCTCGAACAGGTATATTTCTACTGATTTAAGAACAGCTTGGTCTTGGTCTCACATTGGTCACTTAAACAGCATGAATACAAGCACAGTCCCTCTCCATCTTCCCCTGTGTTTGTGGTGGTGGACCTAATGTATTCAGCTTCATGAGGTCGGAGCAGTCATTATTGGACTCATTAAAATGGAATAATCGGTTCTGGCCTGTGCTGCTAGTTATTTGAGAGCATTACCATGCACTGAATGAATTATAGAATTTGACAAAGAACCTTGAATTATGCCTAATTTGTCAAAGCAAACGATTGTGGTAATTGTGTTATAAAAGGCTAATGACAAGCATGGCTTCGCTCAGTAAGGGTCAATGTTGTTTGTCAATGGGAAATACACATTTGGGAACAGTTATAATCAACGCCACAGTGTGTTAGTGTGTGTTATTATTGTTTTTACCTCAGCCATCTTTACGTTTAATGCTTTTTTCCTTGACAAAGATAGAAGTTTCTTAACTTCAGTGACTAAAAGGGGAATCTGACACACCTTACCTGCGCACAAACCAGCCCACAGCTAACAAGTCTGTATCACTCATTACTGCGTGCATGAGATTCAGAAGCCATTAACCTTTCTGCTGCCTTTCTGCACACTTTGCCACTACTGATATTGAGTTAATTTCTTGAAATAACCCATTAATAAAACAGGAAATAGCTGCAAACAGAGGCTTTTTATAGCTGACACGCTCCCTTGTGGCACACAGATTTCTTTTTGTAGTGTTTGTACATGTGTGGTAAAGACCAAGCGACGGAACGTCATCCGTCACCACACTAATGCGTCCCACGATTCACACCAACATACTTAAACTGTTGGCTCACAGCAGTCTTTCAGTGGAGGAAATGAAATGTAAAGGGAGCTTTGTAAATGAATATGTGTGCCTCTGAAGGCCCACACAGTCTTTGCCTTCTTCTGTGTTGTGTGTGAGTGTGTAAGCAGTCAATATTGCTTCCAGGGAAATAGAAGGGCTAAAGCAAAAGAAAAGGGAAGCACTTGGGTAATGACTTGAAAAACTGCCAGCTTGCTAAATGACAGGATGACTCTCTTGTCTTTCACTCTTTATCCCTCCTTTTATCTTTGCTTTTCTCTCTGTCTCTTTTTTCTCGTTCTGTCTGTTTGTCTCTCACTGTCTCTCTGCTTTGACCTTTAACAGGCATTTGATTTGTGTCAGAAAGCCAGAGGGTGATTATCCTTGTGAATCACAGCGAAGGGATTTGCTTTAGCCTTTGTGAAATGGCTCTTGGCATTCAGTGAATTGCAGCACCTTGTCACAGATGATTGTAGTAAATATTAATTGTTTTCTGTATAGCCTTGTCTTCATTGTCGCTGTGGTTTTTTTGAGAACATAGTTTACAGAGTAGCTCAGCAGTTGTTACTTTACTTCATGTGCGCATATTAAACGACAGGGGTTCATATATTTTCCTTCTATTTAATGTTATCGTCATTAGTGTGTAGCTATTTTTGACATGTGTGATTTGGCTGGTGATGAACAGTCACTTTGTTCCAGGCACATTGGGTGTATCCAATATTCAATTATTTTTAACACTTGGATGACTTAATTTACAGATTTGTTCAAGCTGAGAACACTCAATAATCTCTTAATGCCCTCTTTTGGTAATTGTTAATTTATTTTTAATATGGTAGAGACAAAATTAAAACAGTGCAGCAACATTAATTTTATTCTCTAAGTTAAGGCAGTTTTACAGTAATTATTAAATGAAAAGGCAAACTATCTTTTCCAATCTGTAATGCATCACTGGAGAAGATACACTAACAGGCGCTGAAGATGAGTCGTTGAACCCGTCAAAATGTTTTTTTATTTCTAAACTCTTATAGGCTGTAGGTCTCATTACACCCTACACTCGTTCTGTCCCCTTTTCAATCTGACTGTGTGGCAGTGTGACACGCATCCATATGTTATTGGAGTATTCCTTTATCTGAAGTTCAAATGGGTTGAGCTGGGGGGAGTCCCTCTAGAGAGAGGGAGAGTGAAGAGAAAATGGAGCAGTTTTACACATCTAAAAATAAAACATTTGACAGGATCCTCTACTTACGTCATCTCCCCTTGTGGTTCACACACTAACACTCATATACCCTGTGAGATGTGGTTGTGTAATAGAGCTGCCTCGTTAAGGGCACTCACACATGCACATGGTTAAAAATGGTAATCCGTCACAGTATTGAATGTTGTTGCCTTTTTGCAGCCGCACATACACATAATCAGAGTATTTTTGGTTTGCGCCACAATATGTTATTATTGCATACTGTTTCTCAGCATAAAATCAGCAAAGCTTGCTTTAGTGTAGAGCTGGTACAACCTAAGCAGCATGAATAGATGTTGCCTAAGGACTTCTAAGTCAGTGAAAGGGTGGAAGTTAAAATCTTGTTAGTCAACGAGTCAAAAGGTACCTCGAGGATATGTCTTAAAAATATAGACTTCTCTGCCCTCTGGAACTGTTGTTTGCGGGATGCCGTTAAATCCCTCAAGACTAGAACCAAAATCCAATATTTTTTTCGGTTCATGAATAATTGACTTGAAGAATCTGACCTCTAATTTTGGGGGGATTTTGTTATGAACTTGCTTTACTGAGCAATCACTACCCCTAGCTTTGTATGTATTTGCTCAGACACTAACGTTCGCCCTGAAGAAATGGTCGTTCTGATAATTATTCTTTGTTTGTGTATTTGTAGGACATCCAGGCTGAAATCGATGCCCACAATGACATCTACAAGAGTGTGGATGGGAACAAGTCGAAGATGGTCAAGGCTCTGGGCAGCTCGGAGGAAGCAGTGTTCCTCCAACACAGACTGGATGACATGAACCAACGCTGGAGCGACCTAAAGGCCAAATCCGCCAACATACGGTCAGTTAAAGTTCAATACTTACACCGGTTTGCTCCAGTGTTTAGGGGTCATGCAGCTCAGATTGTATTTTTCTGCTCTTTTGCTGCTCCTTACTTTGGAAAGAAAAAACATTGTGAGTTTAGGTCTCTGCCTTAGTGTACAATTTAAATCAACCAGCATATCGCAGAATTGAGTTTCTTCTGTGAGTGTTATTCCTGTGTACTCTGACATAGGAATTAGAAAATGCACCAACAACAAGGATAGATCAAGGTAGCTTATCTGTACTCTGCAACAATACATAGAGCACAAATCAAGAGTCTTCGCTCAAGTCCACTTTCCTCTGGTTACTCATCAATACACTTAAGCTGCATATTATTCACAATATAAAGTTTCTTCCTCCCTGGTAACTGGGGCAGTGACTTCTCCAAACCGTGTTGATCATGATGGATCATGATTCATGGAAAACCACATGAGACATACAGCGTGCTGTGGAATATTCACCCAGGTTGTGGTGTTCCCCTCAGCAGTACAGATACAGTAACTCCTCTATTCCACATGCCTGCCTGAAAAACTGCTCAAAAAGGACATGAGAGCCGCCACAGTGGCACATAAACTTCTGATGAGAGACAATGCCGCGTCGGCCGCAACCTTGCCATAAATAAATAAGATTTGCGATGCAGAGGGTGAAGAAAGTGAAAGTGGAATCGAAGTTGACAGGACCAGATGGAGATGTTCAAAGACAAAGAGGAGGAGGAGGGATGATGAAGAGAAGCATCCGAGGAGCACAACAAAGCTCCAGGGCAGGGGAAAAGGTGAGAGAGAAGGAAGGGGAAGTAAAAGAGATGGGAAAGTTTCACCGCTGGAAAGAGTTTGGGGGTCAGGGTCAAGCAGAACAGACATAATGGGCTGGACTTGTTCCACAGGAAGATAGGCGGGAGGAAAATGGACAGTGGGAGATCAGCCTGTGTAGGAGTTGGGGGGCCGCGGCGTGCTGATTGTGTTAAGCCCATTATGCCTTAATTGCAGTACATGTGTAATTATGACTAACTCAGCGAGCGGCAATAGGAGGTCTCTGAACACAGTGTTCAGTTATATTATGCCTGGAGGAGAGGAGGAACACACAAGAGCTTACTGTATCAACATGTATTGCATGCATGCTACCACCCACACAATTAGCAGCTAACTGTGTTTCCTATTTACAATAACATCTTCACAAGGAGGGCAGCAACCTCGCTCCAGAGATTTATTTTACAGGAGTTTGTAGTTATTAAGGCTTTTTAGTTGTTTATTAATGTTTTTTTAAGCTGGAACTTATGGAACTTTTTATATGAACATTTTATTGAAAATAAAAGACACAATGTAGCTTTCCTGCTGTATAAATACAAGTGTCAGCCTCTAGTAGGTGCTAAATCCACATCTGTGTGTTATCGTTTTGTGTCCTAAACAGACCCTTTGATATGCCAGTATAATCAGAATTAGTAACCCTGTATTAGTCCCACAGCGGACCAATGTACAGTGCAACAGCAAAGGGACAGAGCATATACAAAGGCAAACATAAAGTTAGTTATTTGAAGTGGCAAGCACACATTATGTAAGTATGCATTAATGCAAAAAACAAAACAAGTAGCAGCATTATAAAGAAAATAACCTTAATGAACTTTAGAGAAGTGTATGTTGCACTAAACGGTGAGGTATTAAAGTAGCAGCAATAAGTAGTACCGATACAAGATTGTTTATGCCTTTCAGTAACGGGCTAGAAAATGCATACAGTATAATAATACTTAAAGCGATTGTGTATTGGCAGAGCCCATCTTGAGGCGAGTGCTGAGCGCTGGTCTCGTCTGCTGGGCCTCCTGGAGGAGCTGTGGAGGTGGATCTGCCTGAAGGACGAGGAGCTGGCCAAGCAGATGCCCGTCGGAGGAGACGTACCCACCCTGCTGCAGCAGCAGAACCACTGCACGGTACGTTCTGTCACCAAAGGGAGCGTTCCCGCCACGATGGATAAGATTGATCTTACTTTGTTTTCTTTAAGCTTCTAAAAAGTTTGATCCCGCATAACGTGATTTAGATTACATTTTTCATCTAGTTTTAGGGTTTTATTACCATTCTCTAAGCCCTATACATTTAGAATATACGGTATTTTATTTACAGTAAAATAATTCAAATCCCTTTATTTGAATTCGCTCATTAGATGTTGAAACTTATTTTGCTCCATTACACCTTACTCAAAGGCTCTTTGGGTGGTGTGTACAAACTGTGATCTCCCTGACACTCCTATTAATGTTCTGCTCCTGCCGGGAGGTAACAGTTCATTATTTCTATTGGTTCATTGAGTTCAACCTGAGAAGAGTTTTAATTAACCAGGATAAACTAAAACACTTTTTTGGATGTTTATGGCCTTAAAGTCAAAGGCAACTAAGTGTCTGATCCAGCCGGAGCCTCTTTCTCCATCTCATTTCTAAAGTTGCATACTGTGGCTCAAATATATGCGGCTGAATATCATAACAGCAAACATCCTCCCAGCTCTTATTTTAGGATTCTATTTTACTCTTGGAAACATTCCTAGCAAAGAGTACAAAAAGAAGACCTGTTTTAAAAGCAGTATACCGAGCACGCCCTTTAGCTACCCAGAGGTGGAGATAAGAAATCCAAACTAAAGTAGCCTGTAGCTGTTCCTCGTGTCACGTCCAATGACGATGCAGGAGGAACACGGATTCTGCAAACTCAGCTTTCTTTGTCAATATAGCACGCACTGGGGACCTATTGGTTTCAATCGACAACATTTACCATTAACACTGATTGGACATCACAAAAGGTGTTGATACTCCCTTTGAGGAGAAGTTGGTTACCCTGGAAGCTTTACAGTATTTTAAATTGTTTGTCCAAGTGTTCAAATATATCTGCTGAACAATTGGGATTGAAATCACGGGAAGATATTTTCGTAAAGCAGACATTATTAACCATCAGGCCGGTCGAAATCACTACTACGCAATCAGTGTTGTTGGTCCCTCTCTTTCATTCTTAGATATATTGTTATTTATCACCGTCCTACTGTATACCCAACTGTATCATTTATTGTTACAAGTGATCAATGCCTTCATTGTGCCAGCGCATTCACCACCTTTGTCATCAAAGCTATTTGTCCTCCATTTTTCCCCACTGTATTATTTATTGTAACCACTGGTTATTGTGATAGTGCATTGACGTGCAATTGCTTTCAGATAGATGACTCAGCCTGTGGCGACTGTTTACTCCCAGTCCGCTGGTCGACGCTGCTGCTGATGTTGCTCTTGACACCGTAATGCATTCTCCACTGCCCGTTCGCCACACTTATTTTGTTCCACAAAACGCCTTGAGAGTAAACACATGTGCTGTTGCGCGTGGGCGCAGGATCATAGACATACTGGGACAGATCAACATAACACCCTCTGACACACACACACACACACACACACACACACACACACACACACACACACACACACACACACACACACACACACACACACACACACACACACTGTATGAATCCCACTGCATGGGCATCTAATGATGTGTAAGGTTTTATTCAATTTTGACAAACAACTCTTAGCACAAGCATTAGTACATTTTTTGTGTAACTATTTATTCCATTACATTATGAAAGATTACATACTAACTTAGTCTAATCTTCCAATTGCTGTTTACACAGACATTATCAATTAGACATTAAACACACCTCAATACTAAGACATGGGTGGGGAGAAAAGGGTATAAACAGAAGGAATACTAATAATAAATAAAAATAACAACACATGACACAGATTTGTTATCAAACCTCATCCTAACTTCAAACAAAGAAACTGGGAACTAAGGATGCGATATTAGAAAAATCTTCATGGATTTTTGCAGACGCCAGTTTCAAAGACAAACTTTGAGAATGGCAGATAACTGATCTATTTTAGAGACAGAATGCAGTGCTTTTCTGCATTGGCATACAATCCATTTCTTGGCCGCTGTAATGTCTGCTAAGTTTAGTCTTTTAATGATTTAATATAGGATCATCATTCAAAAGCAGACTAATTAAGTTAGAGAATACTTTAACCCAAGATCATGGCTAAAAAAGTAAATTATTCAAATGTTGCTGCCAGATAATGTCAACATATAGTTTCCAGGGAGCAACTGGAATCAAGTGATGATCTGCCCACATTATAGATGTACCAGTCTATGAAGGAATTGTATGAATTTGAACATGATGATGGTTAGAAGGAAGAGAGATTTTCTGACAGTCAGGACCTGGAATGAAAGACCATGTTTTTTTGTGTGTGTTTCAAACCAGGAGACAACAAATAACAGTCCAGGTTAATCAAAATGTTTCCTCTGAGGCCTGATGTGATATTGAGGCACGTTCTGGGTCTTGTTCTCAGAACCTGACAGAGAACAGAGACAGGCTTACCAGATCAGACAAGTTCCATTAGGAATGGGACTGAGCGCACACACTGACCACAGGGGAATAAAATCCTCCCTACTTTCACCTTCCTTTTCTTTCATTAACCTGCCTCAGCTCTTCTGTTTCAGTTGCTCCTCTGTGGTGTCTGTTCTGCTGTTGGTCCCCCCCCCCCGCTTTTGCATTTCCTTTATTTACAATATGTTTTCCGTGCGCGCTATCCACTGTCCATTCCTTTGTTCATTTCCAGTCCTTCAGCATTGAGAACGCCGGAATAGAAAATAATGAAGGCTCCATTTTCATTTTGATGTTATATTTTTCCCTTCGCTTCCTTCCTGTATTCTTAATAGATTGGCCTCGAGTTTCTCTGACCCTGGGAGGGTTGAAGGAGCTGAGCAGCACAAAGAGCTGTGGCTTTGAACACGTCACGCTCTATTACTTGCTAACACCGACACGCAATTCCCCTGTGCTCACACATACGTACATACACGCACTTCTGTCACTCAGAAGCTACTTTGTCTCTTTGTGACCGGGAAAATATAGCTATATGGAAATTGGTATCTATGAGCTAGGAAGGGCTTAGAAGGACTAAGTGGAATAGCCTGTTTCCCCCCAGTTGTTTTACTGTGAGATTTGGATAGATACTGTATAGGAGGATAAGCCACTTAGCCAACAGAGAGCAACGGATATTGCTGTTATTAAAGATCAGGGGGAAGGACAATCGGGAGAGCAGTGGTCCAAACAGTCTAAGAAAGTGATGGACAGGGCTGGAAACAATTGAGAGCTAAAGAAATAGGAAAAACAGAGGTTTATATGTGGAAGAGAGCAATTATTTAAGTAGAAATACGGTGCACCTTCACCTGTCTGTTTTCAGGAAATTCAGTTTCTGACAGTTGTTTTAGATTCTGCCTGAAAGCAGTTTTGTTCATACGGCAGGAGGTGATTTAAAAGTGTGTGTGACAGAGAGAGGGAGGGGTATTATCCTTTCTACCTGGAGTGACTTCTTGCTCCCTCCTCTGCATATTGATCTGTTTCTTTCTTTTCCCTGCTAAACTGGCCATAATAGAATTTATTAATCGCATATTCAATTATCCCATAAAAGGCCTCCATCAGCATCCAGCTGATTAAACTCATCAATCTCCTCTATTCAATTAACAGCTTCAAGGATTTGGAACAAGGGACCAAGTGCTTGTGGGCATTTTTTATTAACAGCTCTTATCTTTCAGCAACAGTTGGCTTCTTGTCCAAATTGTTGGGACGGTTCAATCTTTTCTTGCGCTCTTCCAAATGTTTCCGAGTCAATAAATATAAGACAAACAGACAAAGTGGGATTCTATTTAAGTTTCATTTTAATTTGGTTTCTTTAGCAGTCTCAATATGCTTAAGCCGGGCACAATTACCCTGTCTAAAGTGAGGAGGGTCTAATGATCCTCTCCAGAACCTTCTTAATCATTGTGCCTGCATGATTGATTAGCACCATTTGCACCAGGAAGGACAGGTCGTAAAGGAGAGTACAATTGATTAAAGTGCTGTGCTGAAGTTAACATTATCTTCTAGGAAACAGTGACTTTTTCTAACACTCAATTGTCTCGTTTTGAGTAACTTTTAATTGTTTTTGTCTGATTTGCATTTTTTTGACTTTTGTCCTAACAGTCTGTTGCCCTGCAGGCTGATTATAGTTTTGTTTTAATTGTGTTAAGTGCATGGCTTACTAAATGTTACTGCTTAATATCCACTGTAGCCGAATCTTTCAACAATATACCTCAGCAGTATAACACATTTAAACTACTAAGTATATTATTAAATATTTGAATATTAGCAATGGCTTAAACAACTGTATGTGAAATGTGTCGCTCACAGTGATGAACTATCAGATAAATATCAGCCGACTTTGTCATTGCTGTAATTCCATATGCATTGACATAGTATACAGCGGTTTCAGCGAATACATGCAAAACCAACATTACTGTATGCAACCTGTCAAGCAACAAACAGCAGACAATGGAGCATTTAGCAGCTAGAGAGACTTAAATCTCCCTGGGAGTGTGTTTCAACCAAAAAACACACTTCACAAACAGACATTCATCAGGTGGACAGAGCATTGACTTTTAATTATGCATATATTACTCAGGGTTTGGTTGGATGTCAAAATCAGCAGCTGTTAGATGACAGCTTCACCATATTCACCATAGCTCTTTATACATCTGTCTTCTGTTTGCAGATTGTTGCCCCTGCCCCACAGTGGCCATAACAGCAGTAAATGCAAATCATATACAATGTTGAAAACACATTTTTTCTGCAAAGTAATGAATGAACAGCTGTGAACATCAGTACCAGTGAGATCCATAATAATAAAATAGATTTAAAATGTAATATTTTCATCGGATTGAAATCCATGTAAATAATTGCAGTAAGAGTAAAATAAACGTATCCAATACATATTTATCAAACTTAATAAAATAACTTTTTTGTGTAAGAATCTGTCATTGAACATGTTTGCATCAACATTTAACCGTGCCTGACTCATTTATTAGCTGCACCTTAGTGTTTAATTTTAATTTGACTTATTTGAACATTACGGCTGGAAGCGGAAGATTAGTTAAGCATGTCAGAGAGTTCGACTTCAAACCACAACAGTAGCATCACTAGCTTTAAGCTATTTCAAGATAACCATATGTGTTACTGTCAAAGGAGCAATTACATATTCAGACACAAAGTCACTGAGGCCTCTTCATGAGCCGTGTGTCTGTTTCCAGTTATAAAATCTGATTTAGGTCAGACAAGTTTAAAAATGGTCTTCACTTAAGAATTTAAACATCATTTTTTACAGTGCATAAAATAGAGAAGCTATCATTGTATGACGGTTTGTAAACTGCCTGGATATGAGTGAACCAATATTCCAAAGGCATTTTGAGTCCTGCTCAGGAGCTTTTCTGATGTTGTTGAAAGCTGGTATATTGTGGTGGTCCGTTTTGGAGGCTTATTCTCCTCCTGGAAGATGATGAGGGTTGGGGTAATATTGCTGCGAGGCTGAGATAGCAGGCTTTTGAGAACGGAGAGAGAGGCCTTTTTGGTAGAGCTCTGAAAGTAGCTGTGGTGTTGTGATGTTATCTCATCTCCACCACAGCACAGGGCACGCGGTGATAAGAGTTTTCTGTGTTCCTCCGGCCACACACAAACACAACACCTTGACACAAACAGCCCCACACAGACACAACCTCTCAGACACACTAATGCACAAAGCCAAGGTCAAGGTTACACACAGCTACAAGACAGATGTTGTGAGCATTGTGGGACAGACAGGAGTCCTGTCTCTGTCTGGTCTTCACAAATCACAGCAACACAGACCATATTCTAATGTGCCAGTAAAAACTCTCAAGAAGAAGAAGAAGAAGAAGAGCATACTGAAGGACAGACTTTTATCTTTACATAGACAGCTGTCTCTTATCACTCATAGGCAACCTGGGATTTACTAGAAACCTATTTTTTGTTTACCTCAAAGCTCTACATGTGTCAAATATGTATCTCTTATGGTCTCTCTGAAATATATGTCCTTGTGTGAGTGTGAAGTTTAACTAAAGAGTGTTGGGAAAGGTTTTGGGTGTTGTTATCTGTCTGAGGTGCAGGGATACCCAGTGGCTGGATGACAGAGAGAGGCTGTTTATTCCACAGTTCCTTGGCACTTCTTGTGTTGCCGCGGTTACAACTTTCTTTATCTGTTTCTCTCTAGAGCCAGTTAACAGTGAAGGATGTATTCATATTGCAATCAATACAAAACAGTTGATTAAGATATTTCTCACGATGCTCCGTGTATACAGTATGAAAATTTGGCATAAGTGTGAAAAGTTACTTAAAATAAATATGAAACTGATGTTCAAAATGCCTCACATGAGACCTCACTCTTCATATGTTCTATAAAAAAAGCTTCGATAACCAATATCGTATTTTTTTTTGCCTTGAATAGTTGTAGTATTTATAAATATAAATAAAACGCCAACATCACACCCTCACAATATGATTCTACTAAAGGTGGATGAACAATTACCTCTTACAATTTATATGTTTTAATTAGGGTTCGCAGGGCAGGTTTTACTTTTTTTTTGGCACAACATGATTACTTATATCAGAAAACTAACCTGTAGATCACTTACATTTCAACCGTATTGTAAGTAATCTTAAATTATATTTAAACGTCACCCAGTCCTAATGCCAACATTTCATAAATTCACTATATACTCTTCTATATAAACAGAAAATCACTCCAAAAATATAAAACAGCCAAAGTAGGCAACTGTTTTGTCAGTGGGAGCAGTCTTTCTTCATCGTTCTGTAATCAGGGTTCTTTGATTTATCCAACTGGGGATGCTGTTGGTGCTCACACCATCCCCATCTGAGAGAGAGCAGAGAAAAATGTGTTGTGACATTACAAAACTGATATAAGAATATGTTTACTTAGCATTCTCTGTTATGCAAAGAATATGTTTGAATACAAAACATATGCACTAGGGCTGCATTGGAAAAAACTGACATTGCGATTTTTTCCCCCCTGCAATATATATTGCGATATGAAATCATACAGGAATTGAAGAAAAGACAGTTGTTTTTGTCCGCTAACCATCCTTTCTTGAA
>NW_011337497.1:36302-106469 GCF_000735185.1 Notothenia coriiceps
TTTAATGCTATGCAATTGGTATTTTTCTAACTATATTTAACCGGATGAAGGATTTTAGTCACGGACGTCTGGATCTTAAGTTATCAGAGCAACAAGCTGAGCTAGTTCGGTTAGCTGCGCCAAACTGCCCTGGAGAATCACATGAAACCTCTAATCACGGGGTCCGTCTGCTTTGGAGATTTGATTGTGATTGGTGGTTTGCTGTGCATGAAGAGCCTGCATCTCACTCACTCAAGTACCCCTGACATGAGAGCCGCGCAAGTTTTCCTTTTGTAGCAACAGCATTTTTTTTTTTAAATCGCACGTCCACGCGATGTGAATATCGCGCATGCGCATATCGTGATTATCGATCTATCGTGCAGCCCTAATATACACACTTCATTCAATCCCTTTCAAAGCCCATTTTTAGCCACTCAGAAAACAAAACAAAACGGATGAAAAAGAATAAGGTTGGTTTCGACCGGTATTTGTCCACACAGCCCTGCTCCTTTTCTTATCTCTGCTCAACATACACAGCTCCGTTTCTCTTCCTCGATCATCTCTCATTTACTTTCTATCTCTCAAGGTCTGCTCTCTGAGCTACCTGCCTAATATATTCCCTCCATGAGAGCCAGGAGGAAATCATTGGAACGAAGCAAACCATTTATTAGCAGGAGTGATTTAATTGATTTCCAGCTCCATTTCAGCACGAAGGTACATTCTTCCGCAGGAGGCTGTGTGGAATTGTCATTGGTCTAAACTTTCCTATTACAGACTCCCTGAAATAAGCTTTGTTATTTTGGAACTAGAACAAATAGGTCTGAGCGCATTTCAAGGCCTGTGAGCACAGTATTACACCCCATCCTCCTTCCCTGCTATTTTTTCCCATCTCTTCTTATCCCTCCAGATGGTACTGTATATACGATCCCACTGAACCCAGGGTGTTGTCATCTGCCGCTCAGTCAACGACAACAAAACATCATTTTTGGCATTTCATTTTCACTGTCTGTTTGAAAAAGTAAGTGTGAGACTATATCAAAGCGCGACGTCCCAACTAATCAACGTGCTTCACAGCGTCTTAAACTACAACGCCTCCTTACAAAGCAATCACACACTCCGGTAGGCAATGAAGTTCCCCAGGGGTCACACTTATACTAAAACACGAATAATTATACTGTAACATGCCGTTTGTGCTGCCTCTTTTCAGTTCGAAATAAGGTTCAGAAAAGTGTCCGTTAAATTGGTTTGTGAACTTTTAGTATTTGTTTTTCTGCATTGTAGGAGATTGAGTGTGTGTGTTTTTGTGTGCGTTTTGAGCTGCTGTGAAGGAAGATGAGCAGCATATGTGATACTGGGCTCTGTAATGGTATTTCCTGCAGGGTAATAGCTCTCAGCAACTCACTTTGTACCGCGAATCGCTCAGCTAATTTCACACCGACCCCAAGGAAATGGCCGGTTTGACCCTGTACTCTCGCCTTCAATCGCTAATCTTTTTTCAAAAGTGTCCCTCCCGCTGACACTCTTAACAACGCCGCTCTCTCTCCTTTACTTCCTGCTTCCCCTCTTACTCAGGGAAGTCTGGGCAGACAGTGTTTTGTTATGCAGAAATCACCTAATTAGCCTCTGAGAGTGTTGTTTATCTCGCCCATAAGTCTAATCGTAAACATCTGCTCTTGTTCTTTGGTCGTGAGTGTGAGCTAATCATAAGTCTCTTGTTTCGTAATATAATGAAAGCTGGAGCCGATTCAAGCAGAATTGGTTTGATTAGCAGAGATTTCTGTGGGGGAGCAGCGATCTGGATACCAAACTCCTTCAGATTAAAGCAGGTTCATTTGGAGTTCATCGGCGCTCACAAGATAAGGGTACACGAGTCAAACATGCACATACCTGCAGAGAAAATGCATGAATTATCTCCTGCTCAAGTCCATTGTTGGTAATAAAGTTTCTTTCTCATTGAGAAGGCTTATTCTTTCTTCAGTCAACTGCAAAAACTCGACTGGATAAGATGCACTTTCTTTCCACTTAAAATCCATTCAAAGTCATTTGTTACACTTACCTTTCTGGAGAAGCTCTCTTTAACCCATCATTCTGCATTCCTCCTGCAGGTAGTACGGTCAGAGCTGAAGGAACGTGAGCATTTGGTGATCAGCACTTTGGATCAAGCCCGGATGTTTCTCGCTGACCAGCCCATCGAGGGTCCCGGAGAGCCACGCAAAAACCCACAGCCAAAGACAGGTACGTTTATACTCTCCATTAAAACAAAATCAGCATACTCGCCTATATTATAGACACTTAGCACTGGACTCAATGGTGAGCACCCTGATGACAGACATATTTAGTGTTTTGTAACTGTCATTTCCGCATTATAAAAATGAAACTAATTGTACTATCGTTGCCATAAATTATTGAACTTGCCATGGACAAATCTTTTATTTAAGGTACTGTAGTGGATACATAAACTTAAATGTAGATTCAAATAAAAGGGCAGAGGATATAGCTTGTTATAATAAAGGTTATAATTACATTTTATAGTAACATAGTCCCTTTTATCCATCTTACTAGACGTCTGATTCAGTACATTCTGGAGCAAAAGGCATTTAGACATTCAAAGCAAGCCTATCTGGTTGTCTTTAAATAGAATGTATGACTTGGCCCAGTTGTGAGGTGAACTGCTCTACAAACACCGCTCACTAGTACCAATATCTAACAGTTCACGGCGAGAATGAAAAATGCGCCGACTCATTCAACATTCCTTTGCTGTCTCTGTCGGATGCGGCAGAGAAGTCTTGGTTAAGTCAGCACATTTGCCTTCAAACTAAAACCCTACTGTGTAAATAATTAAACCATCCCACGGGGCGGTGTAGGGGTGTGGCAAGACTTCAGAGCGTATTCCGATAGGCTTGTTCTCTGTGATCTTTGATATGCGTATCAAAGCCTCCCCTCTTTGTATAAATAGATAAAAAGCTGATCTAAGATTAGAGGCCGCCCTTGTTGTGTAGTCAGTGGAGATGACGTTTCTTATAGTGACACAGAATCAAAGTCGAACAACTTCAATCGCTTGTCTTTTTTATTCAGTTGTCCCTGTGCCGTTAAATTTTGTTTTGTTTGTACGTTACATTTTTCATTACCAAAGACACACAGCATCACATTGTTTGTTTGTATCTGCATGAGGCGCCACCTGCAGTACGGCTCACAGATGTCTTCTTAGTGTGTGTATGTAAATGAGGAAGTGAGGGAGAGAGGGTGAAGAGAGATGCAACAGGTGAAGATGATTATCTCCACAGTGGAGAGAAGACCTGTGAACTCATTAGCTGCAAATATTTCTGTGTCGTAATAATGTCCGTTTGGGAAGCAGTTTTCTGTCTCTGTCTGCATCCTATGATTCTATCCTTTGTGTTTTTTGCCCTTTTGATCACTTTCATCATGCTTTGCCTGCCAAAAACTCTATCCGCACTTTAATTGGGATCCTTTTTTCCATGTTTTTTTAATACCATATATGCACTTCTTTTATGTCCTCTCATGTTGAGTTTAACTTATCTGCCTTACCTGAAATCGAACAAAAGCACATAAGAATAAAAGATAGTTATATGCAGGAAGAGAAAAAATGCCCAAGAAAGGCTTATTCAATATGTCAAGATGTCATTTATTTAATACAACTATGGCTCCATTTCTTAGGACTCTTTTATCTAATGAAAACTGATAAAAAGGACTTCCTACTTCAGTCAAATAATCTGATCTTCAGAATATTCTTTGAATTATATAATACATGTATATAAATGGAAAGCCAGTTGGATGCAAGAATTTGAAGAGGTTGCATTTTTAGCTGGAGGACAATTATATTAAGGGTAGTACAAAATATCTACTAATGTTTTTTTTGTATTATTTGACTTTAACTTTAACTATATATATTTATTTGTTGTTCTTTTCTTTTCACTATATCTTTAAAGCGTCTTTGAGCACCTGTAAAAGCGGCTAACAAAATAAATCTTTTATTATTATAATGTAGTTGTAGGGAAACTACGCATATATTAAAGAATAGAAAAGGCAGTACCATCTTTTTCATCAGAATAACTGACTTCTCTTTCTTCTTCCAGACCTCACCCCAGAGGAGAAGGCGCGAGGTTTGGCCCGGGCGATCCGCAAGCAGACGGGCGAGGTGATGGAGCGGTGGGAGCGTCTGAAGGGGCACATGGGGGGCTGGCAGAGTCAGGTGGAGCGAGCCCTGGAGCGACTCCAGGAGCTGCAGAGCTCCATGGACCAGCTGGACCTGAGGCTGACTCAGGCAGAGGAGGCCAAAGAGACCTGGCAGCCGGTGGGGGACCTGCTGATCGACTCTCTGCAGGACCACATCGACAAGACCATGGTGAGAGGCAGCACTGCTGTTGTGGGCATTAATGCATCGTAATCATCAACACTTCTAGATAGTTCCACCCCTCTGAAAACATGAAGCACTGAATCAACTTATTTTAGATTTAGCATTAAAGGTCACCTATAATGCAAAATCCACTTTTCATGTCTTTTATACATCAACATGTGTCCCCTCTGTGTCAAGAGATTCTGAACGTTTCAGGAACAAAGAATCTCTCTCTTTTTGTCCTGATCCATTTCTATAAAAACCTGTCTGAAAATGAGCTGATCAGATTGTGGCCAGTTTGTGATGTCATAATGTTTTTTGGGTTGTGTAACCATTAGCCAATCACCAACCAAGGTAACTCCCCCCCCCACCTTATCACCTGAATCTCCTCCTAAAGCACTATTGTGTTCTTTTTAACCAAATATCTCTCACAGGGGCGTGGGGAGGGGCTCCTTATATTCATCTAAAGTAACAGACAGAGAATCAGCACTTTTGAAACAGGGCTGAAACAGAGAGGATTATGGGATGCTGCATTGGGTGATGTGTTTGGTATTTGAAGCCAAACACTTCAGAGACATGTTTTGTAAAGTTACTGCTGTCAATTATGGTTTGCTTCAGTTCAAGTATTAGCCGTACCATGCATGAAATAAGTGTGTGCATTAATACGAGTGAGACATGGCTGTGAATTCCGTCCTCTCTCTTTTTGTTTTTCGGCTACAAATTGCCACTTTATTTGATTATGTACTTGGTTTGATGATTCTGCCTTGTTTGTTTGCAAATGCCACTCATTACATTTGAGGAAGTCTTTTCCACAAGGATATGCGGCCAAGAGACAAGCAACAAGAAACACATTTAGTTTACAAGCAGACACATGACAGCACTTCTTAATAACGGTTAACAATAAATGAATACTGTGAAGGAGGAGAAAAAGTGCCACACAGAAATATTCAAAATAAATCATTGTGTCATTAGCGAAGGCAACTCCTTCACTGTTGCATTTATTTCTTTGTTTGTTACTCCGCTTCACATCTAATAAATGCATCCTTGGTATAGACACTCTTGCCATTCTATCTCTTCACATCCTATCATGTTGACATCCACAATCTAATCCAATTTATGAATGGATTTCCAAACAACACTTGAAGCAATCTCTTCCAGTTTGTAACACACACAAAGCTCGTACTCTAGGCATTACGTTTGTACAGACAGCCACAGTACAGACTTTACATTGTTGTTATAGCATCACAAAACTCAATTTAAAACTCGATTTATCTCAAATTGGACATGATAAGGGCAACGCCGTAAATAAGAAAAAGTTACTCTACCATTCATACCATTAAGATGAAACTGAAGATAATCTGATCTCGGGTTACTGTTTTGCGAAAGCACAATCACCATGATAAGGTCATCAGTTAACTGAATATTTATGATCATAATTCTGTTAGAATATCACATTTCTGAAATTGAATCTTGCCGTCCAGACCATCAGAGAGGAGATCGCACCGTTACGCCACGATGTGAGAATCGTCAATGATCTTTCTGCAGAGCTGACGCCTTTGGACATCCAGCTCTCGTCGACCGCCTCCAGACAACTGGACCAGCTCAACATGAGATGGAAACTCCTACAGGTAGTTCCTTACTTTCTTAGCATTTCGCTTTTTCTTCTTACAGCATTTTGTCCAGAAACACTAGCTTCTACGACTCTACTTCTTCTATCCCCTTTCTTCCTGTTCCTTTATTCTCCTACTGCCTGTCTGTGTGTCTTTCCCTCTTCTAGAGTCTTATCTCTTTCTCTCGGTTCCTCTCACCTTTCACTTTGTGTCAGCCAAACACACACGGGACGGAGAGTTGTCCCTCTACCTGTGTACCTGTTTTATTTGAACACAGCTCCGTGCTCTCTGCAAAACTGTGTCGCTGCACATCAATGAACACCATTCTCACATTACACCAGTCACATTCTTGACTCTCAACACAACTGATGGTCTTGGTGTGATCCGCCCCGCTCGGGGAGATGCTGAGTGTTTCTCAGAGCGGAGCATGTCTCAGCCCTGGAGGCAGAGTCGTGGAGAAGTCTCTCTACGAGTCATCTGAAGGAGAGAAGAGACGTGATGTTGGTTGTGAATTTTGGAGTGACATCCTCCATGTTAACTCTGCATGAGTTCACACTTCAAATCAGAGAGCGTGTGGGTTGTTTTGGTTCTCTCAGACACATTCTCCTTATCGAGCTAGGTTAATATCTTTATTTCTTTACGCTGTGATTAAACATAAGCTCTTGTTCTGTACACACAACATCTTTTGTATGTACGTCCTTCCTGGTAGATGGATCCCACATGTCTCGTTCTCCCTCAGGTTTTCCCCCCTTTGATTATGGGGTTATTTTTGGGAGGTTTTTCTTGTGCGCTGCTATGATCTAAGGACTGAGTGTGTCTTGTGCTGTACAGATTGTAAAGCCCCCTGAGACAAAAGTGTAATTTGGCTATAAAAATAACATTTCATTGATTTAATTAGTTGTTTTCAGTACACACTGTAGACACATAAGACCACAGTTTAAAAGTCATTGTAACATTTGCAGACTTCATTTAAGGTTTTTCTCCATGCAGCATTGTCGCTGAAGATGAGTGGGGACAACAAGAGCAGAAAAGGGTCTTACAGTGTGTTAAGAAATGCAATCCAGGAAGGAAACCTAAAGTCATTCCTTGTTAAGCATAACACTGCCACAAAGAGAAACTGGTACTGGGGCTACTTTGTGGCTTTGCACTGTACAGACACCCTCTAATAGTCTTTGTGCCTGGAGGCTTACCATAGCTCAAATAATGAGTCAGAGGAGCGCATAGTTTCAGTGGACTCCAAACTTCTCCTTCTGTGTTGTTCGCTCATTTAATTTCTTTCCGTCTGCAGGAAGACGACAGCTTCACTAATAGGCCTGGTCCGACTGTGTAGTTTGGTGATTTGGCATTCACATGTAGACAGCTCCCATATTCCTCTCGGTGGGACACTGGCCATTACATCCATTAATGGCAAGAAGGAACTGTGCTTTTGGTCTTTCTGAGCCCACTTCCAGCTTCCCTGTGTGGACTGCCGTGATTTAGCTTCCATATGCCTGAGGTGTGTGTGTGAGAGTCTCAATATTACTGACTGCCAATACTGTTCTGCTAGTCAGCCTGATGGAGCAAAGCAGCCCCGCAGCCATGTTAGACCCAGGTGCGCTGATAGAGAGGTCAATACTCTGCTTTCACAGGACTGCAGGATTAAATGATAACTCAAAGCTGTGTGAAGCTTCACCTAGGGCTGCACAATTTATTGTTTTTTTAATTGCCATTGCGATAAAACACTTCGGAAAACACTGCAATATTACAGTATGTGTGTTTGAGGATATATAATTTAGTAGTTAGTTAACTACTCACCTTTTGCACATGGCACTTATCTGTGTATGGAGAATGATCCTGTTGAAAGCAGGATATGATTTGACTCTTGCTCGTTTTAGCTTTTTTTAAACACTTGGGAATGCACTGAAGTACTGTGACCGACTGCTTCCAGTGTAAATACAGATTGAGAACTGCAGGTATCACCAGGATATGAATGCGCATGTAATCACACTCTGTGGGAGCTGCGGTGTGTACCCACAATAGAAATAATAAGAACCAGAGATTCTCTGATACTATACTGCACACACCAGTGAAATGCAATACACACATGTAAATAGCATGCCATATATCAACCGTATACTTATTAAAACAATTGATGAGCATATTTTTAACTCATACAAGTTAAAGGGCTCTTAAGCTTTCAGCAACTCCCCTTTAACTGAATGTATTGTATTTATTTTATTATTTAGATTTTATTTTACATTTTCAAAGACATACATAACAAGAAAGGCAGCAAAAAAATACAAGGACAATGCTCACACATAAAAAATAAAACAAAACAACACAATAAGCAGTGGGGGGGAGTTACAGTGTCTATTTAATTGTATGCATTTGTTCCCGTTGAACAAAAAGTGTAACCATAGGAACACAAAAAACTGTCTTACATCAGTACATGTGGTCTTGGTCTTGCATCAGGGCATTAATTACACCATAACATTGATATACTTTCATTATTATTTATATGTTCCCCTGCTCAAAATGTATTCTCTATATTACTCACGTTCCTCCCCGAGGACATTATTGCACTGAATAATACAACCATGGCACCATCTCCAGCCGCTGTAAAGCTCTGTTTCTCTGAGTGCAACTCTAACCAACCTGTGTCTGTGTGTCTGTTAATGGTGCAGGTTGCGGTGGAGGACAGACTGAAGCTGCTTCAGGAAGCCCACCGGGACTTCGGCCCCTCCTCCCAACATTTCCTCTCCAGTAAGTATAGAGCAAATGATCTCTCATGGGAATTGGAATCATTTGTGGGGACTTGCTTTGTTTCCACTCAGTTGCACTGCTTCACATCCTGCTAATTATTTCCATGTCCCATCTTCTAACCTTCGGCCACACGCTTGACATTCGTGCATGCTCAGCTGATATGTGGGTGCGAGTGCTAACACACACACACACACACACACACACACACACACACACACACACACACACACACACACACACACACACACACACACACACACACACACACACACACACACACAGTTTGCAGACAAAGCACTTCACTCTTGAATAATGCAACGCTTAATTACAGTTCTCCACTGACTCCCTTCTTCCTTCTCCCTCTTTGGAGTGGTCATTAGCAGGGAGAGAGGAACAGAGAGTTGGAGGCAGAGCTACAGAGGAAAGAGATGAATGCACGAGTGTGAACATAAAACAAAGCAGCCAGTCTCTCTCTCTCTCTCCTCTTGTCTATCTCTCTAATGTCATTTTCGATAATCATACGGCCATTAGAGTTCTTTCTGCTCCACCTGATGGACTTTTTCTGGCCACCAGACACAGAGACAAAATGGATGGTGTGTGATTCGAAGCAGGTGGTAAGCTCTGCCCGCCGTGCCGTGTCACCCATAGACATGAATTTACCAAGGAAGTCCCACTGTGAGCTTAACAGCTGCGCCAGACAAAAACAGCGTCTCTTCTGTCATCTCCCCAGCACTATGACACTATCTACTCCATCACACATCCGCTCTCATTACACTAGTAGCTTAATATTCCCTCGGGGATCAATAAAGTCCTGCGTCCTTATCTTGCTCTATCCATCTCGTATATCTCCCAATCTCACTTAATCTCTTTCTCTTACTGTCTTTTCATCTCTCTATCTGAGCGCAGAGCTGTGTCAAGGAGGAGGGGAAGTGGGAGGACGATAAATCAAGAAAAATGTCTGCTCTTGAGAGCTTCTCAAGTCTTATATCTAGCTGTTTAACAATGCCTGTCATTTTAAAGTCGTCCTTGGTCTGACAGTATTAACAAAAACCTGGACTCTGCACCTTTTTTCAACAGTCCTCTTCTTCCCTCTGTTTTTCAATGTATTTTCCCTTTCATGCCTTGTTGTCTCCCATCTCCGTCTCTCTGCCCCGAAAGTAATACCCATTTACTTTCTTTTACTATCGATTTCATGCACAACGACACATTTTTACATAGATCGCCCATTATAATGGAAGTGTTAGATGTGAGAATTAGTCAAAGTCAAGCCCCAAACACTAAATGGATTACTGTGCAGCATGGTACAATTGTGCGATGTTTAATAAGTTGGTGCTTTGATTTTGACTGATGATTTTTTTTTTCTCTCCATCCATCTCTCTGCAGCATCTGTTCAGCTGCCCTGGCAACGTGCGGTTTCTCAGAATAAGGTTCCATATTACATCAAGTAAGTGTGGAGATTGTTTTGATACCCATCAGTGTGTAAAAATGGTTTGCAATTGTGTGTGTGTGTGTGTGTGTGTGTGTGTGTGTGAATGTTATGAGACAACAGTTGTTGCACACTCGCTGTCTTTAAAGGTAGGGCAGGCAGGATATTATAAAAATTCAGTTGTCAAAAAATGCTTTGTTCTCTGGGGGATTCTTTTCCATCTCCTTATTATGGTTGTCAGCTTGTTGCGTGTTTGACCCTTTTTAAAACAAAGCATTAGGATTTTTTAGCAACATGATGCAGGTCAAGGAGTTTTGAGTTCTTGATTTGAATACTTCCTGTCTCAGACGGTTTTTCTTGACACATTTTGGTGAGATTAAAAGACATTTAAGAAAAAACTGCTTTGAAACATGTAGGAAAATAAGTCTGAAACCATTCATAAGACCATTTTGTGAGGCAGTATGTTGCACATTGTGTTGAAATGTTATTTATTCATCATTTCATTTTCTTTTATAATTCACTGTGTAAAGTTCATTATCTCAAATGTATCCACGAGGAATCTCATCTTTTACCACCTTTCACACTAAAGCTGTGACCTGTAGTGGTATTCTTTGCACGTGCATCATTTATGTTATCCTAATTAGGAGTTTCTTTTTTGCCCAGTTGCTCCTGTGTATATATTACAATTCAAGCTATTTCACCCTCGCATTTCTCATTCAGTCCAACATTAGCACTTCCTTTTGAATAGATAATACCTGATTGGATCCCAGGGCAGCTTCCCACACTGTTTTAAAAGTGACTAGAATAGCTTTAGCTTGACGCCTTGCTTCACATTCAAATTTTTAGCCAAACTTCCGGATCCTATTAAAACAGGTAGAGAGAAGATGTGTGAAAAACGAGACATCACCTCTACGGTTCAGAAATGTTCTGAAAGTTTAAAGGACCTCATTATCCAGAAATCATATAACCGTATGTCAGTAAACTGCTGACACATCAAACCTGAATTCAGCCTTATTTAAATCTTTGGGTAGCAGTTTGAGCTATTGCTTATCACCTGCTTCTGTCTTCCTCTATATAAATTCTACTGGGACACTGTTACAGTCTCACTCTGTGATCTAAGATGATAAAATTGATATATTTCAATGCCTGCCCCCTTAAATCACCTCTTGCCCTCAGTCGAAATGTCACAGACTCCGTTAAATTGTCAACTAGCCATTTTTTTTAATCCCCCTTGGGCCATTGTCCGCAGAACAACCCACAGTAAAAGCTTCAGCCAGAAAGATTTACACACCCAGACTCTGTTAAATGTCTCCAAAAAGTTTTTGAAACAATATTTTCCAGCATTTATATATTTGTTTGGGTTAAATTATGATCAATTAGTGTACACATGGGACTATTTTCAAGACCTTTGCTTTTTGCTGCATTTAAATGGAAAGCTAGTAAAACTTTCATGAGCCATAAAAGCAGCAATTTAGAAGTGTTTTTTTCAGTTTATTGTATTGAGTTCATTTGGGAGGAAGTCAAGATAAAGTGTTTTCAGACCAATAGAGATAGAAAGAGAAACAGAGAGACAGGGGGACACACCTGACCTGAGTTTGGGTGTGTAGCTTGGCACTAGAGGCGGATCAGAGATGAAAGCCAGAGAGAAACAACGACTCAGGGACCGGCTTATAACTTTAGAGTCAACAACAGCCTGTGATCACAGATGTGCCCAGCCAATGAACCTGCTTCCTTCCACTCTCACAAACAAAACACATGTGCATGAGGCCGTTCAGCCAAAATAATACAGACACACACAAAGAGATTCCCATCCTCTCCCTGGCAAGGAAACGCTCACACACACAGCCATAGTTGCACATTAACTAGTACTGGAACCAAGCACAACTCCAAACAGACACACACACCATATGTGCGGTCGATGCCTCAAGCCGGAGTTGGACCCGGTTATTCTTCTCCATGGTGGCTTTCACATTACATTTGAATTGCCTTTCCCAAACGAGAAAAAAGAGATCAATCACTCTTTACTCGTTAACTCTGTGTGTGGCTCTTTCTTTCATTTTGAAACAAAGATAGTCCTTTGTGCCGCCATCTCCTCCCTCACACATAAGTATACCTGGTTGTTGCACCCTCATGAAAACCTTCTAAATGTGCTGCTTGAAAGCTGGAGTCTGAATCCATCTGCAGGAATAATCACAGGTCGCTCTCAGTGCCGCGACATCCTTGGGACACCAGCGTTAGACTTTGACACGTTCATTTCCCAGAACCCCCCTTCGTTTCCTCTTCCATCTCCTCTCGTTCTCTGCCTCTTTTCTCTGGGTTGACAAAAGCCCCCTGATTAAAGCTTCGCCTTGTCCCACCCCCTGTGGTGATGAGTTCAGGCGACATATTAGGGAGGAAATCAAATGGCTTCACACAAGTTCAGTACGTGCCATCTCATGCTGGCAACCCCCCAGGCTGTCCCATTTCACCCATTCTGGCGCTTCAGGGGAGGGCTTAGCCGCCTGGTAGGCTTTTGGAAGGAAAATATAGTAAGACTGCATCTCTGAAAAGATTAGAGAAAGTCTTTTCTGCACGCAAAAGCTTTTGTGGATGTTCTGTCTGTCCGTGTTTTTGTCAGGGAAACAATTGGTGGGGTTGGTCAGACCGAACAGAACAGACAGCCTTTGTACACACGAGTGGACTTTATGCATCTCTTTCCCTCTGTGCCTTTCTTATGTGGGAGAATTGTAGTTTTAATAAGAATCCAAAGCTGTTGGAACTGCATTTCAGAATTAGAATAGTGATAACTTTGGGAGGGATGAGGCCTTTTCTTTAAGAACAAAAAGAGCCAAGGAGAGGATGTCAGTTGGCGAATTCAGACTCTTCTTCTGTCACTGCGCTCCATGATAAGCCTGGCAGGTCGCTGTCACCCTGAAAAATACATTTTATTCTTGCTTACTTATTTATGACTAATTCTGTCTCTTTGGATATCCAGATATGCAAGAAATCATTTGTCTGCACACTCATGATAAGTCACGGCGCTGTGTCAGTGCGGGACAGTGATAAACTCCCAGCAGACACACAGCAGAAGTGTTTGCAGGCAGCCGTTTGATAGGGCACTGACATTGTCTAATCTTTTACTTTCCTTCTGTAGGAAAGACAGGCATTGTCACTCGTTCAGGGAAAAATGTGTTTATGGTTAATTATGGAGCAGCAGAGTAGGAGTGAGCAATTTGCACAAACATTTTAACCAGCTGATGGACTCTTAAGCAGCTCTAAATGGCACCGCAACATTGAACATTTCATATTAATAGCAATTATCTTTGATAAGCCTAATTGTTATTGTTGGAAACTGCTGGTGTTGGATGTTTTCACCCTATTTTGCTTGCTTGCTCTCATAAAAACATATTGTAGAACGTTTTTTTCCCGTCCTCACCGCACCCTACATAAATTCTGTCTTTCCTCAGCCTGCCGCAGTTTCGCCTTCGGTGACCTCGTTTGATTTGTTGATGCTTTCTCTCTGATGTCATTGAATGATGTTTATGGGAGAAAGGTGTCACATGACCCAAGCAGCTTGATCCTCATATGCCCTCGTTCCCCGTTAGCCACCTCTTTTTAAAAGCCAGTGTTAAAACAAACTACAGGTGTAAAAGCATTGGAAAGACCTGATACTTGGATGTTTATCATGGACGATTCACTGCTGCTGTCCAAAAAGCCTTCAAATATTTGTCAGGAAATGTGTTTTTTGCCTCATTAATATTTTCCCGATGCCTCTCCTCTTCGCTGTTCCTCTCACTGTGTTATCTAAACAGTAGCAGCTAGTAAATATGTCAACAGTTCTCTATTCTTCCTCCAACAGGACAACAGAAAGATTGCTTAGGCATTACAAAGTGAATGCATTGCCGGGATACAAGTGTTGAGTACAGTGGAACTTGACAAGTCATTATGGCATTCATGAGCTGTGGACATAATCACAAGCTCTCTAGTCTTTTTGTTGATGGAAGTGTCGTACAATTCATTTTGTTGGGGCAGTGATTGGATTGTGTGTTCCCATCATTGTACCAGTGTTGAGGAGTCTCTGATGAACCCTTCTACACTTCAATGATGAACATGTTTTATTGCAATACTTGTCAGACAATTGTGGAGCGGATATTCAACATTCTTCCTCCTCGTTGTGTATTTGCGTGCGACAAATATCATCAATTCCCCTGACTTTGATTCATTGAAACCCTTTCAGGCGAGCTCTTTGTAAGCTAAGACACGAGCACCTAGACGCTTTAGCGATGTCTGTGCGGGTGTGAAAGGGCCATGAGTCTGCACAGCCGGTGAATAGTGATGAACATCTGGGGCTCCTGTTGTCCATCCCACCAACTCGGTTCACTGTCAGCACTCCACTTCACTTCCTGCTGCCTGTCAGCGGAGAGGAACCACAGGGGAGCCTCTGCATTCAAAAACAGACTTTTATTTCTAAAATGTCTTCCTGAAATCTTCTGAAACTTTCCTCACAGATCTTAGTGCCGGCCAGATGGCTTCTTGAAGTACACACATGCGCACACACTCACACACCACGACCAGCAGAGCTCAAATAGATGCGCTGATTGGCAGCTGCTGCTTCAGAAATGTCAGATTTTCTGTCCTGTGTGTCTGAAAGCCACCATGTTTGATCAGTTTTAGCACAGCCTTGTTTTATTTCTTTTTAAAGCATTGGTTTTTCAGTAGAATAGGTTTGTTCATGTTTTTGTAGTATTTGTGTATCTTCTGTCTGATCCAGAAACGTAAACAGGGAGTTGAGACAAGGTTCCTTTATATTTATATCCCATGGTGTTTGAAAAGACACATACTGTTGTGATGAGAGGGATTTAAAGTGTGTGTCTATTCGTGTATGTGTGTGTGAGTGTGTGTTTCATTCAAATGGCATTATGGGGGTTTGGGTTTTATACATTATTCGTGGATTTGTGGAGTAATCTACAGCCTCTATCCTCAATTTGTGTGCAATGTCAAAAGAGATGCCAATAAAGTCTTCAGTTTGAATGCTTTAAGTGATGATGATGATGATGATGATGATGATGATGATGATGATGATGATGATGATGATAGTTATGTTAGCGTGGCCACAAGTTTGTTTGTTTTTTGTATCTTTTGAAGTAGTTTTTCTGTCATTTTGCCTTGAAGGTTTAGCCAGTGTGTGTTTTGACTTCAGTGGCTCCTGTTCTGTTCTCTTTGTGTTTCAGCTCATGAGTCTTTTAGGTTTCTCAGACTAATAGTTGTTCTCTGTTGTTGTTTTTTTTGTTGTTGTTTTCAGTCACCAGACACAGACCACCTGCTGGGATCATCCAAAGATGACAGAGCTCTACCAGTCACTAGGTAAGAAGCACAAACAATCGTATAATGACACAATCAACTGTCTTTAAGTCCTAGATGTAATCCCCACCGGAAAGTCTTATTTAATCTTAAATCAAAAAGCATATTTTCTCAGTTGCTTCTAATGATATCCGACCAATCATAACATTTCCGTTTTATTTGACCATGTTTAAAGGTACTGCATAAATTGTCTCCAAGATAGAGGTGAATTTCATTTTTGCGGCACTCCAATTAATAAAACATGCCTTTTAAAAAAGAAAATGTTAAGTCTAGAACCATGTTCCTGTCACTCTTTATAATCCACTGCATATTTCAGAAAAAAGTTTCAATTAAAAGTTTTCTTATAAGGGATCAACAAAATCTTGCATGCATGCCCAATCGTCTCGTCTAGTTAGTTTACTCTTTGGATATAACTTGATGGATTTCACCTTGATTTTTTCGCCCTCTCCCTGTTCGTATCCATATGGAGCTGTGTTTCCCAGTGGGGCGGCTTGTATGACCGTGCTTTAATGAGCAGCAGGATAAGTAATCAGCTGTGAAAGTTTGGGAGCGTTTTCTGTAGGCCAGCAGCTCATCAAATAGCACCGGCTCCCACTGAGACACAACTCACTAACCTAATTACACCGTGCAAATCAGCCTCCCCTCGGTCAGCTCCATAGAAAATAACTAACAAAATGTCGGCTCTTACTGAATACAGGGGTCCTGCTTATGTTGCTCAGTAGGCTGATTTCTATTGCCCTTTGTTTTCTGATGTTCTGCCTCCATTTTGCTTTGTCCGTTTAACTTTCATCTCTGTGTCTCTTTCCCTGCTTGTAGCGGACTTGAATGGTGTGAGATTCTCAGCATACAGGACAGCCATGAAGATCCGCCGACTACAGAAAGCGCTGTGCTGTAAGTAAGACGCGCGCACACACTCACACCTCAATACCTACAGTCATGTACTGCTTCATTTTAAGTCTGGGTTCAACGAGGGGATGCAGGAATGATTTGAAGCTTTGCCAGATGCTGTGCCAGACCAACGCAGGAGCCAAGGATATTTTGCCTATAAAATAACACACACTCTCTGTGTGAGTGTGTGCGTGGCTGTGGAGGATCTTCACAATGCACAGTCACAGTTGGTGCTTGTGTTGAGCATAGCCTCATTTGGTGGGCACAGGTGTTTTTTTTTTAGGCTGAGCTCAAAATAAGATACAAATCCTCAACACGAAAGCTGCTGGTTTTGTTGTTTATAATGTTTGCTTTGATAAAGGTGGCTATTAACTAGTCTCAGGTGGCTATCAACCGTATCAAGTAACACACACACGCACACACACACACACACACACACACACACACACACACACACACACACACACGACAGGGATGCTATAAAACATCTAATTAGGTAACGTGTATGCCAAGGGGCTGGTGAAGCACAAATGAGCTTGCATAGCATTCCACTAATGTCCCTCTCATATCTCATAGCTTCATCATATCTGTGTGTAAAGGGAGAAAGCTAGAGAGAAATAAGGTTTCTCTCTCTGACAGCCTGGCTGCCTTGCTGTGCGCGCTCCACGTGGATACAGCCCAGTAATTAGTGGTGTCTGGGGAACAGGGGGTAACATAAGGCAGGAGCGGGGGGGCTGACAGGCAGCATGCAACAGGGAAAATGAGGGGACTTTAGTGAGGAGTAAAGGTGAGCGGGAGGTGGGCTGTTGGAGGGGTAGTTTAAACGGTTTCTAGAAAAGGATCAGAGGCAGAGATGCATTCAGAGCAATAGACCATTGTGCATTCTTTCACTCTAGTATATCTGTAACAATGTTTTCCAACATCTTGTTTTTAAATATTTGTTGGATGCAATTAAATAGAAATGTACATAAGGGGTAGGTCTAAATGAATACTAATGCTCTTTAGCAAATATGTAGTAGCATTTATGTTGATCATGTCAATTCAACACCTTTAGCAGAGTGAACACACTGTGTATTTGTTTCAGTCCTTGCACCGTCTATTTGTTTTGAACAACGATGATAGTTATCTGGTTGGTGTTTTCAGTGGACCTTGACTAAATAATTAATTAACAGTCCGATCAGGATCTGATCTTTCCGTTAATAAGTCTGTAAAATCATGTAAAAATACTAAGCACTAATTCCACATTCCACACTTTTTTCCCCTTGCAGACACAAATGAGCCACAGCGTGTTAACAAGCCAACTACTCTATAGGCAGATTTATATATTTTTCTCCCCAGTTTTCAGTCTATGTGTTATGTTAAGCTAACCGACTGCAAGGACCGGTCTCAAAGTAAATACACAGATATGAGGGTTGATCTTCCCATACAACTCTCAGAAAGAAGTAAATAAGCACATTTACTGCTGGGCGAAATTATTACTTAAACTCATTTGTGTCTCATCATCGCCCACACTCACACTTTGAATGCATCTAATGACTTTTATTTGATGTCTCAAAGGACAGAATAAGCCTGTCTCGTTAAATATTCTCCATCTTTTTTGCCTTTCTCTTACTTTAAGATAATTGATAGCTACAGTATAAAAGATAATGGCAGGCTATTTGATATATTGATATAAATACATTCCTTTTTTCTTATTAAGATTTTTTATTGAGTTATTGAAGTTATAGCCAATAAATTGAATCAGAAGAAACTAGACTGCTCTCAGTCTGACATTTATTCCTCGTTTGTCTTTTCTGTTCACATTTCTCTGTCTCATATTTCACAAAAATGATCCGTCTGTTCTTTGTCTCAACTCTCCGTAGCCTATTGCAGTTAGTTGTTTTGTTCCATTTTCGTACAAATATAATTATAAGTGCCACTATGAATAGACTGTGCCACTTTTTAAGCTTCTCACCCCGTTCAGATTTGGCATTTAAAGAAACATTTTTTGCCACTGCTTAAAGCTCATTGTACAATTCTGAAAGGTTACTAATGGCTCTTACCTCACCTTTTCTGTCTTTCCAACCTCGGGCTGTCACCCCTTTGTTCCCTCTATCTGTTCTTGTTAACCTTCTTCCCTTTTTCTTAACTCTCACTGTTCTTCCTCTCCTCATTATTTCTATCTCATCATTGTTTCTCTCCTACTCTGTTCTAATCCCTCTATTTCCTCCCTTCCTGCCTACTGTTCCCCTCTTTTTCTTCTGCAGTTGACCTGTTGGACCTCAGCGTGGCCCAGAGCACCTTCGAGCAGCACAAGCTCACCAACAACAATCAGCTGCTGTCCGTCCCTGAAGTCATCAACTGCCTGACGTCCATCTACGACGGGCTGGAGCAGGAGCACAAAGACCTGGTCAACGTGCCGCTCTGCGTGGACATGTGTCTCAACTGGCTGCTCAATGTTTACGACACGTACGTATGCCATCTGTTTCCAATTTAAAACACAGGCTTAGCAGTGGGCCTCCTTTGTTTTATGAATTTGTCACAGATTATGACAAAACCTGTGAATTGTGCATGTTGCCACCTGCGTCCTCGCATTTTGAAAATGTTTCTAATGAATGCAATTACATTTCCTTACATGGCACATTTTCTTGAACCAGATTGGATGAAAGTTTCAGAACTGATGCGTCACTATGCTCATTCATTTTCAAATCTATCTGCATTTGTGTCATCAGGCATAATGATTGTGTTATACTCATATTCTTTAACTCAACATATTCTGGCATTGAGCAGCAAGTGCCTCAGTTGGCATAGCAATGGCTGTTACACAGTGTATTCTTTTCTTAGACAAAACATGCATACGCACATGCTGAAATCCTTTCTGCAGAGCAGGAACATACTGTATAATCACAGCCAGAATATTCCCATTACTTTCTCACAATGATAGAAGTACAGCAGCGCACATACACACTTGAAAATGAATCTCTTTGAAAGCGCATAAAGATTTTCTGTCACTGCTGTTGCATATAATTTAGATCTGACCTGAATGCACGTAAACATTTTGTTTATACACAGACATTTACCCACAATAAATATAACTGTGTGTCTGTGTGTGTGGTCCCTTCAGTGGTCGCAGTGGGAAGATCCGGGTCCTGTCGATGAAGATAGGTCTGCTGTCTCTCTCCAAGGGACACCTGGAGGAGAAATACAAATGTAAGTGCCAACGAGTCGGTAATATATATCTGCTGATGTACACTTGCACTTAAATGCACCACTGCCGCCCCCGCTGTCCCTGTGCAGGCCAGTCTGCAGCAGGTCCATCCCATACTGCTCGAGCCAGCTACAATCCCAGCTGTATTAATCAGACTCACAGACAAAGAGAGATAGAGAGGAGCTGGAGAACGGGTCGTCTAATTGCATGAGAGACCTCCTACGCATTTCCCCTATTCTTTATTTAATTTTCTATTCTGATTTATTTTTGAGGATTAGCGAGCGTGCATATAGGCTTGCTGCACTGGGACGAGACTGTCATTCTGGCTTCCTGCGCTTTGTTTCTGCTGCTATATCGCTCCCTGTCTATCTTTCTCTGCTGTCACCGCTCACACCATTGTTCATCCCTCCAACATTGCTTTGTCTTCTGTCCTATCTTACTTACTTCTTTGCTTCGTCCTTCTTCCCCTCTTCCTCTTCCTCCTCCCTTTCTCTTGCCTTGGCATCCCTGAGCCTATTCGTTCCACTGGCAGTTTCTATTAGCCTGAGAAGGGTATCAAGCACGCTTGATTTCATCGCTCCTGCTTTAGTCTTTTGGAGTCTCATTTGCTGTCAGTCCCTGCACGTAGCTACACTGCAACACACACACACACCTAACCAGGCGTACTGCCATTCAACACTTTTTTTTTATGACAGTTACGTATGTCAAGTGTTGTACTGTGGCAGAAAATAGTGAGTTGGAGATGTGGGTCACAAGATGTGTGTGTAGGAGGCGGGTCACTAACACACATCATTTCTGGTGTTGGCGTTTACCCTACATACTTTCCAGGAGCTGGCATCCAGGCCAGCCTCACATAGAGATCAAAGTCATCTGAGCAGAAAGACCTGTCATGCCCTCCCTCCTCTCTTTCTCCAGATTACTCTCTTTGCTCAGTTTGTGCATGAGCTCTGAATATGTTCCATAACTTCGCCTCCAATATAACGTCTTCACTGGCCTAGCCTGTGTCACTGGGCAGGCATCCATATCCAGAACAGCTCTGTCAGTCTCTGGGAGAATGTGGCGGAGAGTTGCAGGCAGGAAGAGAGATATTAGAGGAGCCTGGCAAGAAAGAAGTAGACAGAAAAAACCCTAATTTCCCTACCACCTCAAACCCACACACACTAACACTTTCCTCCACATCTATATATACCTATGTCTTTTATTTTAAATATCTCCCACATGATTTTGACTCTCACTCTCTCTTTCTCTTTCTATCCCATTTCCCTCATCCCCCCCCCCCCCCCCCATTTCCTCTCACCATCCCCCCCCCCCCCCTCAGATCTCTTCAGGCAGGTGGCGTCGGCAGGTGACACGTGTGACCAGAGGCAGCTCGGTCTGCTGCTACACGAAGCCATCCAAGTCCCGAGGCAGCTGGGGGAGGTGGCCGCCTTCGGAGGCTCCAACATTGAACCCAGTGTCCGCAGCTGCTTCCAGCACGTAGGTTCACTCACAAACACACGTACATGTAGATAGGAATATATAAGCTCATAAGCACACATCATAGTCTTAATACCGTATAAAGATATGCATGGGGAAGATATATTGGAATGGCAAGTGGTTTAAAAAAACGTATGCATGCACAACCCACGTAAGAAATAATGCTTCTCTTTAATTATGAGTCATAATTATTATCAGTAAAAAACAGCCCATTTCAGATATGATGATAAAAATGTACTCATTAAGTAAGGACAAGTCTCTCACTGCAAATTGCAATATAAAACTATTGTCATTAATTGACAATATAATTATTCTGCAACTATTTTAATAATTTATTTAACATTTAGCTATTTATGATTATGAGAAAAATGACAGAAAAAACCTACTGCTTCCAGCCCCAATCAGGTTAATACTTTACATTTTTCATAGACCTATGTCCCCCCCTGCCCATTTCAGAGTGAACAGGGTTGTTTGGGATTTTGGTTCTGTTTTTACGGTAAAACAAGCAATTCGAGGTGTTCACCTTGGGCTTTTCAAAATGGTGACGGACATACTGTATTATAAAATCTCATCCTAAGTAGTCGCAGTCTTTCCGCAAACAAAATCAGAACAACTTAGAACACTGGGGCAGATCTAAACTAAAACAACTCTTCTTAATATGCCCCCCATATTGCTATTTTTCATAAAGCCAAGTTAAACTAGAACATCCACCCGCAGTTGGGTGGTACACCCTATTCAGGCAGGATTACGGTTTTGTATCTGACACAAACAAAACTGGTGACAGCCATCTGTTGCAGTTTAAATACTGTATGGCTTATATTCCACTTTAATCCAGAGACGATTTCTTGCATGGACTCCTTCTTGTCACACTCTGTGAGCCAGTCTGTGACATGAAGCAACACCTACTTGATACCCGTTCAAAGAGCTGAACATTATGAGCCTCAGAAGATGGGATTTATTGTTGGGCTGTTCCACTGCGCTGTAAAAGAGCGGGAGCGGTCTCTGCCAACATTTCTGTATCGGCTTCTAAATGTACCATTGGTTTGCCTAGCTTTATATAAGTGGAAAGGTTTGAGAGTCACAGAAGGTTGGTCAAAGTGCTCTATATATCGAGAGTAACATTACAGATAATAGTTTCTGGCAGGTAATCAGTACTAAAAGAGATTAAGTTTTGGTGCATCTTCCCAAAGCTAATTGTTGCTAAGCACCTCAGTCTCCTCCACATCTCCCCGCCATCTAACACCTGCCTCTCTCAATCCTGTAAAAGTGATTCAATATTTAAGCTCTGCTGACCAACCGTGAAGCCTCAAATGGTCTCACGTTTTCTGCTGGCTGTCCTCTAGTATTTTACAGCAGCCAGCTAACCACTTTCCTTGGTTTATCTCTGGACATCACTGGCATTTAATGATGCCTTTATCCCCCTAGGATCACTGTTTCCCCCTCTTCCTGTCCTGGCACATGCTTCGGCAGCCATAAACGGCAGCCAAACATTAAAATTAGGAAGCTATACATTTCTCAGAGAAAAGGTTTAAACGGCATCAAGTGATGGAGTTTAAACCTTTTCTCTCTTTTATTTTTCTCCAAAGAAAAAGACAAACTTACTGCCTATGATTTACTCTCTTTATGACATATTAACACACACATGCACACAGAGAGCTGCGCATGTACACACACTAATTGCTCACAGACTTGATCATGAATTGCCATGCCAGCTGTAGTCCAGTTGCTCATTAATCATACAATAATCAAACCAAGTTGGCAGGTGGAAACCAGACACGCACACACACACACACACACACACACACACACACACACACACACACACACACACACACACACACACACACACACACACACACACACACACACACACACACACACACACACACAAGCTAAGCGCTGTGCCACCTGTGTGTCAGTCTGCCCTGCCAGTGACACGGCAGTCACCCAGTCCATTTGGTTTAATGTGCCTGTGATGAATGAGTCGCGCCGCCATAAATACGGCTCCTTGACTCTTCCTTCCTTTGTCCTTCTCCTTAACTTATCCACACTTCCCTCTATCGCGACATCCTTTCAGCCATCTCTCCTCTGCAGTAATTAATCTATAGGAGTCATAATTCTGCCGTAAAATGACACTATGGAAGGATGGGAGGCGAAGATGACACTAGCATATAGATAAAGGAGAGGTGCTCTGATTACGCAGGGGAAGGTTAAAGACGTAAAGATGATTTGAGATGCCGGCAGCAGTGTGAAAGTTTAATTAGCAGCGTTCTCGTTTGACAACCAGTGGGTTACAGGAGCTTTTCTTAAAGTAACACCTTCTCAAAGCCAACACCTTTATGTGGTTAAAAGGTCAAACATGTGCACACATTGTAAATAATCAATGATCTTGTTTCTCTGAAATGCATTTACCCAGGGGAATCTCAGAACCAATACAAAAGCCCTTTGATACATCACTTTTAGGAATACAAACCTCTGTTTCTATAACTTAACAAAAACTTCTCAACCGTCCAAACATAGGCAGCTTTACAAGAACTTCCTTATTATAACACTTTCTGTTGTTGGCAAATGTTCAAAGATAAACTTTTGTATTGAGTAAATATTTAAGGTATTCCGTTTTTGGTATTTGAACTTCTTTGCTTTGAAGACATTTTACATTATCACACACCAAAGCTCACATTTGAATGTTGCTTTTGAGAACCGACTTCAAATGTTGATTAAAAAATCCAATCCCTTATTCCAATTTTCAGGTTGGAATGCTCTTATTGTTAGTGTGTTTTGTTGCTTGAATTGATTTTTAAGAAGATATGCTAATACGATTGGGAAACTTAAAATCTTGCCGGCATAAGCCTTGAGAAGGGATCAGGGAATACACACCAAAGCACAAACGCACGCACGCACGCACGCACGCACGCACGCACGCACGCACGCACACACACACACACACACACACACTCTATTCCTTTTGATTATTCTCTCTCCCTGTTTGAAATGTATTCAGCCCGTTGCTGCATTTGCTGCCCTTTTTGTGTGTCAGTGATGATGGAAAGGTCGTCTTTGATTTGTTTAGCGGTAACAACGGCCATGTCAAAGCTTCTCACCCCGTGTTTGCCTTTCCAATGGGCTCATTAAAATCTCCTGTCAAACAAATATACTTCTGAAATATATTTTGTAAACGGTTTTTTTCTGTAATGTTTCTTCTGGTTGATTTAAAAAGGGACAAATGTTGATTTTTAGCTTGTTGTTCTTTAAAAAGCTAAGCAATTGTTTCACACCCAGAGTATTTAAATCAATAGATGTATCACTGCGCTAGTGCAGGTTATATAAACAATAACACCTCCAAAAGTTTCGAGCAGCAGTCAGGAGTAGGAGTTTGGGGGTGTTTTTCAGAGCGACTTGCTCAAAGCAATATAGCTGTTAGCTTACAGCAAAGCTATGGGTGTGTACGACAGTGTGGGTAATCAATCTATATTTATTGTTTGATATTTCAACCATAAACTTGAATAAGGAGCCCGTAAAAGTTATTTAGTCTTGGTCCACAACTCAAGGCTGAAATGTGCCTGAGGGAATGGTCATCTTAAATTTGTCTACATCTTTATTAGCAAGGATATACAGCCTGCTATCCATTTATGTGAATTAGTTGAGCATGTTTTCCAATCATTCTACAAAGTGCTTTTACAGCTTACCACCCTTGTTGAACTTTTACAGAAACTTTAAACTTCACATGGTTTCTGAACTTAATGATTTGAATGTCCCTAACCATTTTTACGCCCAGGTGACCAATAAGGTGGAGCTGGAGCCCAGGCAGTTTGTTGATTGGATGCGTCTGGAGCCCCAGTCCATGGTCTGGCTTCCTGTCCTGCACAGAGTGGCTGCTGCGGAGACGGCCAAGCATCAGGCCAAGTGCAACATCTGCAAGGAGTGTCCTATTGTTGGCTTCAGGTAAGCACACACACACACACGAAATAAAGAGTTTGCATATAACGGACCTCACACACACAAACGCAGAATGTGGCAGTGTTCTGTGTTGTTCTCTCGAGGTTGAGCATAAAGGGCAAGTCGGCTCTGGAGGCCAGGCATTTAACTAAATGTCAACAGCTGATACACCACTGGCTAAATACCATCCGGTGGATTTCAAGGAAACACACACACACATACTGACAAAGACAGCAATATGCTCACACACACACACACACACACACACACACACACTCACACTCACACTCACACTCACACTCACACTCTCACACTCACACACCCATAGCTGCCTTTGCATCAGTTGTTTCTGATCTTATCGTAACAACAGGTAGAGAAACATGTGTGTTGCTTTTCCACAGCTATAGTCCATTTATCATTCAAAAATGGTTCTTTCACTTAGCAGTTTTGCAGCGAGAAGCATTTTCCGGGGCCTGGTTATACGTGTTACATTATCCCAAGTGAAGGAGGGTTGCTGGATTGTCCCCTTCAGGTTCCTTGCTTTGCCAGCAGCAAGAGAAATACAGTCAGACATTAGATGAAGCACACGTCTGCCAAGTTCTGGCGTTGATCGATGAGAGGGAGCGATGGACGAAGGAGAAAGGCAGAGAGCACGGACGAAGAAGAGGAGGAAGGAAAATGCGTAGCAGGCATTTTGTAGATTTCATTTTTCCTCTTGCAAGAAGCAGGAGTTTTCAAACTAGCATGGTACATGGGATTGTCCAAGAACTCAAACTGAATTTCAAGGACAGTGTGTCAGCAGATATGATAAATGTCAACTCAAGCCACCAGATATGGTTTGGAATGTTAACAAGCCACATTTAACATGCTCCATTTCTTCTGTATTGAAGCAAGCTTGTCCTGAACATATGTTACAACAGCTTTTTTACTTTCAGTGTTTGATCTGCTAACAATAATTAATTAAAATGCAATAGCTTCTCCTACAATAGACCTTCATGGTGTTTTGAACTTGACATTTTGTTGTACTGACTAAATTGGATGTTAACATTTATGTTTTAGAGCAGTTGTATTGCTCCAGTTATGTCTTAATATCTTCTTGGTTATGGCATCTTATTGCTATTTAATTCAGTGATCCTTAACCAGGGGTAGGTCAAACATTGTGAGTACTTCTTCAGTCGCCACTGAACAATTGTGGTGTAGCTGAGGTTATAAAAAAAAAGAAGGAAATTAGGACTTGATATAAGAATGTTATGAACATAATTTTGTTTAAGTGTTACGTTGATTTTAAGTATAATTAATGTCACATAACATGTACACTTTACCAGCTTGGCTGCTGAGTACATACGTCCCATCTGTCTAAGTGGTAACATTATTATAATATCATTAATACACTTATTTCTGCTATTGGTATTATTGCTTCTTTTGTTATTCCTATATCAAACACTACTGACCATACAATATCTTTATCATTTTTGTCTGTGAAGCATATGTCCTAAAATCTTGCACGGGAGCTTAATAAAATCACTTTTTAACAGATAACGGATATCACTTTAGAAGACCAGACGGTGCATGTCCCATCATTAACCAAAGTTGTTAGTGTATAAACTCATTAATTAAAGGTCTTCTCAGCACCTTAAACTGTGAAGGTGAATTAACGCCCCCTCCTCATAGTAATATGCTGCATGTCAGTATGTAATGGCGCATTTGACTTGGCGTTGTCGTGTGCGCTGTTGCATTCTTTTGATATATGGCCGTCTCGCAGCTCATCAGTCAGCTAACCTTGGGAGAGCTTGAGAGGAGAGAGAGATAAAAGACTTAAGCTATTATGTGTGAATGGCTTCTGTCTCAATTGAGCTGTTAAATGGCCTTCCGGCTACAACTGCTGCCGAGGACAACATCCTGACAGTTGTTGTCACGTTGTTGTGTTTTGCTGGAAATCCAACTGTCCATCACACTGCCAGCATATTGGAATGGTGTTTGTTTGTGTGTGAATGAACACACGTGGAGGATTGTGTGAAAGAGTGACTGGAGAAATCGACAGTTCTGCATGAAGCCTTAGTGTAGCCTGGAGATGATTCATGATGAAGGGCGACATATGTGCGCACGCACGCACGCACGCACGCACGCACGCACGCACGCACGCACGCACACACACACACACACACACACACACACACACACACACACACACACACACACACACACACACACACACACACACACACACACACACACACACACACACACACCTTGAGGACATGAAAGTGACGTGTACACACACACTACGTCCAAACTTTAGTATTCTCACTTTTCACCTTCCTTTCTTTGCACTCATCTCTCTCTATCTAGGTATCGCAGTCTGAAGCATTTCAACTACGACGTGTGTCAGTGCTGCTTCTTTTCTGGGCGCACAGCCAAGGGCCACAAGCTCAACTACCCCATGGTGGAGTACTGCACACCGGTAAGAGAGTAACACACACACACGCACGCACGCACGCACGCACGCACGCACGCACACACACACACACACACACACACACACACACAACTTATCTCGTATGTCATTTCATGAATTACTGCTTTAATGAAGTCACACACTTTCACAACTACTTCAACACATTTATACCGATTTGATATCTGATTCACCTTACGCTGAACTGATTTTTAATTGATATTTGATACTCAAGTATATGGACAGCTCAGTGTTTTACCCATCTTTGATGGATAAACCATGAGTGTCAGTATAATGCTAAAACAAGGTATTGATGCAGTTGGGGTGTGAATGCAGAGATCTAGCAAAAGAAAAACTCCTTTAGAAGACTTTCATACTGTGACAATGCATGGTCATTTGCATCGGAAAATCCAATATTTACAAGTGCTTCTTCCTAGAAGATTATTTTGTAGCATGAAAGCAGTATTTGTACCATTTAATAGCCAATAATTGCAGGAAAAAGATAAAAAAAACGATCTCTACATTTTTGTCGTCTCTACACCCGTTATATCTTGTAGCATTTTGGGAGTCTGATGAGTCTTTAAACTCATACATCTTAAACTGGACTACTGTTAGTATTTAAGCGTTATACAAGTACCTGACCCAAAACGCTCCAAAACATAGCAGTCTACAGGTAAATGCAACCTAAAGCTTGAGGTAGTGAAATCCAATACGATTGAGTCATTCTCCCCAGAACTCAGAACCATTTAGCCTTCTAGAGTTTTTGTTGAAGCGTTTCATTTAAAGTTCTGCAAGACATTTGTATTCCCTCACTGTGATTAATGCAGGTTGACATTACTCCTGCCACTACGTCCTACTTTCCTCGCAGTTGATTTCTGCAACTTGCTCCACAATCAAGCCTCCCGACAGACCCCTGGCCTAATTTGAATTTTCATGAACAAATGTTAAAATGTTCGTGGCTCTCGGAGGTCTTCTTAGAATCACTGCCAGAAAGCAATATTTCACTTTACTACTACACAGAGAGAAGAATATTAGAAAGGCGAGAGCTTGGGGAAATTGAACATTGCCCTTCTTCTCAATTAGGATTGCACACTTGTGGGCCAACTCATTTCAATTTTGCTTAACGTCTAACTTTGAGTGACTGGAGTGGAGACGTTTTTTTCATTTCTGTCTTTTAATTTGCTTTTTCAATTTTGCAAATGGGATAGATATTGACTCTGGGAGAGTAGCTGGAAGGAGTGGTGATCATTCTTCCCTGAGTAAAGAAGCCCAGCAGCTGCCGGCCACGACTTTGAAAAAACTTTTTTATATTCAGCGACAGAAGGTTGCAACAACAAAGACTTAAAGTGTGGGTTTGAGCTTATTACTTAACTCTAGGTTGCGTTAATCACTAAGGAGTTTGGAGTGTTACCATAAAGGAAAAACTGTGACTTTAAAGAGGGTTCAAAATACCCCTCTATCTCATTGTGTTGTCTCACGTTCATCCTGACCTTTTCTGTGGCCTGGCCAATTGATTAAGTCTTCATACATTATTAGTATAAATAATGAAAGCACAAAAAGGGCATTATTAGACTCTCTTTTAGAGATGGCCGTTAAACGTGCATACTGTAGCTTAGCAAATCAGATTTGGATTAGATGAGGTCATGAACATAAAGCCCATGCTTAACAAACAGATATGACAGCGCATATAAACTATACTCTGTGTTCATATGGTACCCCAGTCTGTCACAAAGTTGACCTCATCGTTAAGAATTGGTTAAAGGAATATGTCCTCACATTTAATTCCTGATTTTTTCTTTTTGCCCCCCTTATTTTATGATAAAGTAAGGTCTGTAGCATGATTACTTTATTTGGTGTTATCAAAATAAAAAATGAAGAGAGACAATAATCAGTATAGCAGAAAAGAGAGGCTTGTGACAGCTGCCTGGAAGCTGCACACAGTCCTGTGACACACTCAAAAGACAAAATATTTTAAGCACCGAGTAAATTAATACTTCAATTGATCAGCCTTTCAAAGGTATGCTCTGCGTCTGCCAGAAAGCAATCCAAACGTGCCACCATCACTACTTTGAAGAGTGGCTCTGACAGCAGCGTACTGTCCGCAGGCTTTTCAGCACAAACAAGGATAAAGGGATCAATGAATGGCGCCAAATACTAGCAAATGGTTGAGGACAGCTTGCTTTGCAGTTGCCAAACACGTTAGACAGGTGCAAAAGCTTATGTTCTGTTTGAACAATGCCCTTGAGCATACAGTCAAGTGAGATCAATACTGGAATAGCTATAAACAACATCCTAAAACCTTCTAAAGCTTCCACTTGATTTCTGCTGAATAGTTGTAATGTCACTTAATAAGCACTGCATATTCAAGTTAGAGAAGCGTATTTACCTGCAAAGCATTCTACACCGGTAGGAAAATACTCCAAAACTGGTTTATTCAAGATCCAAATTTGCAATACCAGCGAGAGGAAAATCAAATATAACTGGAACAACATTTGAATTCTTGATTTCATCTCAACTTTATTAGACACTCCTGTTTCTCTCTCTTTCGTCTAAAAAGATCAGAATCGTATATAATTGTATTTACCCCGTCCCCCTATACTCAAATCAAATTGGTCGCAGTTTTATACGTTTGAAATGTTCAATCCAGTATTGAATAACGACTCTACAAAAAACAGATTTTGCAGAGTTAAAGACTGATAGTGGCTTTAGTGATCCTCAGTGCGGTCATTTAATAAGATTTGTTCTCACATCTTTGTCGTGCCGTCTACTTTATGGCCACAATATTGCTTTTTTTATTAGGTTTTTATTTTTATGTGTCGCATTTTCATAGCTCCAATGGGATTTCTCTGTGATATTGAAGAAGCAGAATGTGGTGGGCTGCTGTATTGATTGCTGTAATTGAAGTGTTTTTTTCCTTTCCTAAGTGGAGATGTTGTTTGGATTCCACTGTGTCTGATGGACTTTTGCTGTCACACTCTGTCAGAGAGCGTCCTGGTGACGCACACGCTGGAATGTCAACATCTCCAATTTGTTTCCAGCTGGGGTCTCCTTTTCTCTCTTTTACCTATATATATTTTTTAAGGCAAAAAATCTCATCTTAAAAGGATACAAAATGTGTCTGTTAAACCACATATGAAGGAGCTTATGTAAAGACAATTACACATATGACGCACACAAATTCTCTCGCAGCTTCAGTATAATTGTTCTTTAATTGCCTTTAATTGCGCACACTACCTTCTAAAATGTCAGGGATTAGTCACTAAGCCAAGTGAACTTAATTGTATGTTTATTTACGCATCTGTCAACTGTTGGAGTAATATTAATTTGTGGTGGTTGTCTGAATCCTCTGCTAAGAGATTTCCCCCCTCCGGTCACACTGTTGTGGTAATTTGTTGTTTGCTTGCAAAGCAGAAACCGCTTCTGCAGGAAGAACACGTTTGCTAAGTATCTAATTAACAGAACAGGTTCTATTTCACACAAATGCATATGCTGCTGATGTCTGCACAAGAGACAGTGGAAATGCACAGACATGGCTCACAAAGGGCAATAAATAACACACAATCTCTGTCTGTCTCTCTCTGTGTCACTCCTTCTGCAGACGACATCGGGTGAGGACATGCGAGATTTCACCAAAGTGCTGAAGAACAAATTCCGCTCGAAGAAGTACTTTGCCAAACATCCACGGCTGGGTTACCTTCCAGTGCAGACAGTTCTAGAGGGCGACAACATGGAAACGTAAGTAACACTTGAGTGTCTAAATTAAACAGAGCAGAGCTCAGATCAGATTGGCTCGAGTACAATAAGAGTTTTTATATACAGGTTGACTGACTGAAACAGAATCCACCCTCATCTCAATCATGCATCACATACCTTTCAGCGTTTGTAAAGTTACTTCAATCCCAAGTCAAAGAGATGTTGTCTTCAGTAATGAAGTTGGTTTGTGAATGAACAGGTTGGGGCTTTTGTAACAAAAGGGATATAAATCAAAACCGTAAAAAAGATATGAGCTTAAACGGTGGGACAATAGAGCCCTTACAGTACTTACCCGTGCTAACAATACAGAGAAAGAATTATAACTTGGAAAATTGATTTTTTTACTTTTACGTGTCTTTAAAAGCAGGGCTGATAGTGACAACATGCTCGAACTGTGTTCTTAATTACTACTTCAGTGATTTCGAATTACACATCAGTATCATTCAGGGACAAAGGAGAGACAGATTCAAATACCAATGTTCAAAATGATTGCTGATGAGTCTGAGATATCCTGACAAATGCTCTGAAACCGCTTTATGGCGGCTTTATTAACTCCATTATAACTTCTCGGCTCAGAACGGCTCTAAAGTTTCTCAGCTCCCTGCTCCCAGCTTGTAGATCAGGATTTTTTATGTTGACCACTTGTAAGTCTTAGAGCCGATTACTTGAGTAATAAAATCTAAATTATTAATTTTCTCTGACTTGAAGAAACTTCCCTAGGGCCACACAACACATCATACCCCCCTTGATTGGCTTTTAATATGTAACATTCCTGGAGAGCTCCCTTTAAATATATCTAACTGTCAAATCTCTGTCATAAATATCCACACATGCGCTCCAGTGTGTTGGGAGCGTTCATTTCCCTCTCAGTTCATGTGTTTATTTACCTGTCGGTCCAGTCATTACCAGGCGTCGCGGCTGCACTGTAGATCATCTGTCTGCAGCACCTGGCCCGGTGACTACGTCTGATTTATGTCCCTGCTCCTGCCAGCCGTAAATCCCCCTGCAGGCCCGTTTAACTCGGCTCACATTATGCAGGCGCCCCCGGTGGGCTGCTCGTCCTCCCCTTAGGAGTGTGTGTCTGAGTTGTTGCCCTTTCGAATACCGGCCCGCCTGCCCCTCGCGCTCCGAGACAGTCACTCTTTTTTATTCCTCATTTGATCCATCAATCTCTCTCCTTCTCTTCTGCCTGTCGGACATTTCTCGCTCAGGCTCTTATTACTTTTGAACAATGTCGTTTTGCATGTTGTGCGCACCAGAAACTAAAAGATGTTTGGTAATGACTCACCTGAACACTTGCAATAGATTCTCCCCGACATCCAGTTGCACACGGCCACCTCTCAGATGGATTGCCCCTCCTCTTTCATCCCTCCCAACCCTTAGCTGTCCCCACTCCCACCTGCCACCTTGCTCCACTCTCACTTTCCTTTCTCTTTGACAAATGACTCCTGCAGAGATGCCTGTTTGATAAATGCCTCCAAAATGTGGAAGAATTGTGGCGAAAGCAAGGATCTTTTCAAAATCTGTTATAAGAGATGGGAGATTTAAAGAAATGTAAGACTTTTTCATCGGGGTCATCAAATTCTCATCTCTCTTACTGTAGTAGGTCTCTCCTGTTGACTGTGGGCTATCCACATGACGCCACAGGCTGAAGTCCACTATTCACAGCTTTGTAACAATAATCCTGAAGTGCAATATCGTCAATAAGATGTGGCTGAAATCTCTGATAATGCTCTGCGTGGCACATTTATTATAAACCCTTATTATCACACTTAAGTGACTTTTTCCATCTCGGTGTCATTAAATCAATACTGTGATCTAAATTGAAATAGATTTTTTCTGTAATTGGAACACGGCATAAAAAGAGGAATCACACACATCATTACAGTTGCTGCTGTGTACAGAATGTTGTAAATACTTATGATTTCTCCCAATGTTTCAACTTCTAAATATAAAATAGTGTGCATATTTTTGTCTTATATCAATCTGAAAAATCAGTACATTTAATACTACTTACATCATCCTGAAGATCATGCTTAAAGATGTAAAGTAATCCCTTGCTGTGGATCATTTTAAACAATGTTTTAGGAAAGCCATATGTCGCTCCATTGGTTGTCTTGATAAAGTGAACTTTTAAGAAGTAGCAGCAGAAGGGAAATTACACAGTCTGCTGTATAATTGGCCTCCCTAATGCACTCACTCAGTCTCTCTGCTTTCCATTTTTCTTTTTTTAATTCCTCCCACTCTGCTTTCCACCTTGAGAGCAGAACACCACCTACTCTCTCACCTCCCACTTATATCCTTGCTTCATTTCACGGCAGAAAGGATTTTTAATTTCTCCCAGCTATATTTGATAATGTGAAAGAACCCTTCTAATGGTTTCCCACTCAGTGTTGGTCCTCGCTCATTACCTTACACAACCTGATACAATACACGAGTCTCTGCTGCAGAGGCGAATTGGTGAGTGTGGATTAAAAAGTGGCTAAATCTTTTAGTTTTTTTCAGAATCCAGTTTTCATTTTTCGTGAAACTCAAGTAAATAAGTTTAGGTTTATTAAAACTTTTCTGGCGGGTAAAATGCATTTTGCACAATCTTTTTTTTTTTAAATGAACCACTAATAGAGAGCATTGTCTCAAGCTGGATGTGTTTGTGCATTGTGGTAGTAATGGTGGATCAATGTTTTTACAGTGGGCAACACACACACACACACACACACACACACACACACACACACACACACACACACACACACACACACACACACACACACACACGCGCGTACGTTTGTCTTACCAGCCCTCTAGCTGTCTTTCTGACGGACAGGTAGTCAGAAGGTCTTTATCCCTGACAGGAAAATAGAGGACAAGGAGAACAGAGGAAGCAGCACAAACTGTAACAGAGTGACTTCCACAGCATGATGGACTAAATTGATTCTTTAGAAAGGTCTCGGGACATTCACCAACAAAAAAACCTCTGAAAACCCAGTGAAACACAGACGGCCCGATTTTCACAAATACATTACGAGACCATAACATGAATAAGCTCTTTAGGCAGTTTCAAGTGCTTAATGGTTGCTTTGGATACTAAAGGGGAGTGATTATCAATAGTCAGTGTATTTCAGTAGATGGCGGTCGAAAAAGTTACAGCACGAAAGCTGCTTGCGGACAGAGCTGGATAAATACTATGGAGCCTATATAAATGCTATATTGAGAATATATATATTTTACTGCTTTGTTTGCCGTCAGACAGTCTGTTCCAGGCTGAGACCTGAAGCTGTTTTTATCTGTAGTTATTGATTCTCTTAAAAGCTAATCCGACCTCATTGATAAAACAGCACATCTACCTTGAAGTTGCTGTTCCACCACTGCCTTGATAAGTCAGTTTGCTTGTGTTGTGGATTTTGGTGTTTTTAAAGGGTTAGTTCAGATTCACCGAAGTCAGATAATAACACAATCCTATCCCATTAAGGAGCTAATGAGCAGCAAAGCGCTCCAAAGCGTATGTCTGGTAGCAAATGAGATCTTTTAGTTGTGTGCATTAGTTAACCCCAGACTCCACATTCACTCCACTGGCAAGACATTTACTTCTATTTTAAAGGCTTTGTTAAAATGTTAAAAGTGTTTGGATGTATTTTTCTAATTCACTTAAAGCTCACCCTGTGTTAGGTCAAATATAAATGCAGAGACTATTTAAAAAAACAAACTCAGATTAGGCCACACTCTCACTAGAAAGTACTGTTTTGATCAAGCCAATCAAATTATGATATTCATAATAGATTGGCTGATCTCATGAGAAGAAGACGCGTTTTTCTACCACAGCTCAGCCTGACTGTCAACACAATACCAGTGAAATGTGCAAAAGGGCTCTTCCATGCTCCGTGTTGTTGTTCTCCAGGCACAACAAGCCGTCCATGAAAACACACATTTACAGCAGCCACATTTGTCAAGCCCCAAATACTCCCAAGGTCTCTGCTGCTGTGATTCCTCCCCTGCCTCTCCTTAAGTCCCCTTCATTTCAAACTTTTTTATCTCTCATGCTTCATTTCAAATGTCATCTCCCTCTCTCCTTTTCTGTAGAAGCAGGTTGTTTTTCTGTCTTCACTACAAACTTGATCCTTTTTAAGTGCATCCATCTGGAGGTTAAAGTTCGGTCATTCTATGTCAGTCAGACGCATTTTGATGAGAGGAAAACTGTCCAAACCTTACAAAGCTATCCTTTTTTTGGCAAAGATGACAACTTACATCACTCTCATAAAACATGAGCAGAGACGGCGGGGGAGCATAACAAATGTTGCACCATGGGCTATGTATAGTAAGCTCAGTCTCCCTGCTGACCCCGATTTCTTGTCTCCCACCGCTTCTCTCTTTTTGTCTTTTCCGTCTCAATCCCCTGCTGCATTTAGAAATCTTCTCGCAGCTACAGAAGTGTGACTACCCTAGATGCCCCGCTGTGAGAAACACAACCACAAAGCCGCACGCCTCCCTCTAAATATCCTGCCTTAATTTGAGAACAAAAGCAAGACAATTTAATTTCAACCTCAACGCTTATCTTCCCAATTTCTTACGAGCCTCCTCCGTGAAAATAACACATTTCTTTGTATTGTTGAGATAAGAGGGTGTCCCAATTACTTACAAACAACAACTTATGTACGGCAGTTATAAAAATAGCTGCAATTATCACGGACTAAAAAACTGAAGCATTAAAAGAATCAAAATAAATCAAGACACATGCCCCAGGCATTCAGGTTTGTCACATTTTTCTATCCAAAATCCTTAATTAACAGCAGCTTCATTTGCTGTGTTCTTACAGTATGGACCAAATGCATAATTCTAAATCATAATGTACTGAATAGCAGATTAACAAAAACATATGTTCTGTATATCTTTTTACTGGTTTGCTTTTTCAGTTAATCTGGCTGGAAATAAATGAAGAAAGGGAATGAATTGAGGGCATACCATTCTTTATGCTGAAGGAATTGTAAAATTAAACATTTAAATTAAATATGTGTGACAGCTGAGACATCATCTGACACAATCAGCCCTTTCTCTTTGAGCTTTCGTACACATAATCTGGGTATATTAGAGTGCTGACAGTGTCATTTGCCCATTTTGACCCTTTCAAAAGACAACTGCACAGTTCCTGTATCACAAGTGTTTTCTGATGCATGTTTAGATAATGTCACAGAGGATAATAACAACCACATGCAGTGTATGTATTGGTGACTGTTTGAAGTGCCTTCCCTTTGTGTTGAGTGCAGCCACTCAGCTGTTGGACAGACATTTCCTTCCGTGTCTTCCTCTACGTGCTGTGTTTTTGACCCTGAGATGTTTTGTGGTACTTGACCTCCCTCCCCCTTCCCTCCGATTCTCTTACAGTCCCGTCACCCTCATCAGCATGTGTCCTGAGCAGTATGAGTGAGTATCTACGCCACCACGACAACACCTCGTCTCCAGACTGGAATGCCTTTTAACAACACCTCCTTCAATCCCTTCTCTCCTCACTCACATCCGCCTAAGTCCTCACTCCTAAAAAGCCATGACTGAATTGCATGTTTCCCACCTGCCTGCCTGATCCACTGGCTGAACATGCATCCAAAAAACTCACCCACTGTCTCCTCAGCGTCACCTTCTTCTTCTCTTTAAAGCACCCAACTAGCATTCGGTTGCTCTTCCCTGTAGGGGCTGTCAAACCCATCCAACCGCTGTGTAGATCATCCCTCCCCCCCCATATTTCTCTCTTTAGGATCATCTGATTTATTTTCTAGGTGATGTTGTGAAGGGCCATTACGGTTGCGTGTGTGAGCAGGCGTGTGCATGTGCCTGTAAATCCCAGTGTGTTAATGAGGTTGTGTGAGCATGCAGAATCTCATTCATCTCCATTACCTCATCCATTTCCAGGCTGTCCCAGTCACCCCAGCTCTCTCATGATGACACGCACTCCAGGATAGAGCAGTATGCCAGCAGGTACGCATCGCATTCCCCAAATCATTATCTCATCATCTCAGACGCCGCAACGCACACACATAAAGACTTTTGAACTGCTTTTAAATTGACAAAAAAATTTTTTTTTATGCTTTTTAAAAAGACTTTCTTCCAAGAAGCACTTTCCATCAGTCTGTACCTATAATGCACAAACTAGATAAGACTATATGCAGTGGAAGTATGCTTTTGTAGCATTATAAGTAACATTATCTTTCAGTCTTGTTATTGCTAAGGGTTACAAAATTACACTTTTGAACATTGTGTATCTGCTATTTATTATGTGGTGATCGCTCACATTAAATCCCAGCCTGATAGCTGTTTTCAGTCATCCACTGAAAACCATCCTACTGCGTACATGATGTGCACAGTGGGGGATCTGCGGTCAATAATCACCAACATCACCGAACTAATGTTCTGCTGCACTGAGATTGAGAGCCTGTCATGTTTAATATAAAGATAAGCCAGATTGTTAAAACCCTAAAGTGTCACATATCCCATCTTGCCCCTTGAATGAATTTCTAATCGGTCCAAAGCTTCTCCTTTCTAAAGTGAACCAGGGTTACTTGTGTCAAAAAGCTTTCATTATGAAGGCTTTTCTGATGCAGGGCTGCTCCGTCTGGCCTGTAACCTTTCATTGGTCACACACCATTAACCTTGGCTCAGCGTTTCTGCTAGCATTGTTTTATCAGCAGTGACACAGATGAGCCTGGTGAATTTAAATTGAATTTATATAATATTTTAACTGAAATGTAGACGCTGACATTGTAGATTAGAGCGAAGCTTATACATTTACACGGTGAAATGCACACAATGATGAGGTTTCACCAGTGAAATAATAACTTTAAATATCTCCCTCCATGCATATTCGGTCACAGTTCAATTTCAGCCTGAAGTGGTGTGTGTGTGGGTCGTGCTGTTAATCTGCGGTGCAGCCCGGCTGCCTCTCTGCTACAGAGTTCAGTGAATACACGCTTTGATCTGAGGAGCCGGCCTCATTGGCATGGCAGCTTCGTCTGAATATGACCAGAAAAATGAGCGTTTCCCCACAGACACACAAACTTGGAAATATACAAATATGGCTCTGCACTTGTAGTAGAACACAAAGTTGTATTTGGTCGTAACTTGGGTCATGAATTTGTATTGGTGTGCTTCTGAGGTCTTAAGATCTGCATTCGTTGACATCTCTGTTCTGCATTTTGATGAGATGATGGCGGTGTTTAAATGGATTCGTTTTTCATTAATTGAAGTTTCCATCACTGATGAGGGTTTCTTTCTCAGGTTGGCCCAGATGGAGCGCTCCAACGGCTCTCTGCCCACAGACAGCAGCTCAGCAACAGGAAGCATGTAAGTCCCCAACATTTGTATACGTTTTTCCTTCACATGACTACATGACTCGATTAAACATCGTTTCACAGATTTTCTTTGCAAGTTGCTGCACATATTAATACAAATATCTCTTTGTACATGGAGTAAAAATGCATTTTATCAGAGCAACACCAAAAGTCGAACAACATGTTGTTGAAACTTGATTTCTGAGACATCATCTTCTTGTGTCATGGTAGCCTACAAAAGTGGCTTCCCTGCTTTCAGTGTATCAAAACCAGCCAAAGAAATACCAAAGAATTGCTGAAAAGAGATCAACAGAAAGGTATAACGTTTTTTGAGGGAGCAGAAGAAGTGTGCAGTGAGGGGAAAAAGACAATGGGATGTGGGTGAATACAGCGGTGGGCAGGACTTCAGTAGACATGTAATAGATTAAAGTGCCAACAATGAGAAGTGAGAGTGATTGGATTCAGGATCTCGGATAATAACCAGTTATCTTTGATCAGAGGAGATGAGGACATGGGAAACCTGAAAAAGAAGAAATCACAAAAGTTTGGGGAAAGCTGATGAGGAAAAGGAGGGCTCTACATTGTGTGTGTGTGTGTGTGTGTGTGTGTGTGTGTGTGTGTGTGTGTGTGTGTGTGTGTGTGTGTGTGTGTGTGTGTGTGTGTGTGTGTGTGTGTGTGTGAGACATGTGTCTGTCTTTTGTAGGCCCTTCGAGTTGAAGGGCGTATTTGTTCCGTTTTCCAACTGAGATCCTAATCTGGGGAATGAGCTCTAGCGGCTCAAACGCCCTCTGAGCTCATAGACATGTGTGTTCAAACAGAAATAGACACACACTTTTCACATGTTCTTGTCTTTAGAGGGAATAACGTCAGGTTCTGATGTTTAGATAAAACAGTTGTAGATTTCCCTGATCAAAGATAATCAAACTCAAAATGTGTGAAATGAATTTGTGCATAAGAATGTCACAGATACAGAAAGGGTGCAGAAGTTTTTATCTCAAGAAGTGTTGAAAAGTGTGCTCCTGGAGATTGAAGAAGTTTTCTGTATGGCACATGGAGGAAAACAAAAACAGGTCTTGAGAGTAAAAAAGCTCAGCAGAGAAAAGGGAGGATGCTAACACCTTTGAGAATCGCGAGTGAAGATTTAAAGCATCAAGCTCCATTCTGTTGTAGCTTGCATCCCCTGCTGATTTGAAGCATCGTGTGGACCACTGCTCCCACACTTCACCCTCATCCGACCTTTCCGTGTAGAAAAGCGGTTTTTAGAAACATAAGATGTTCGTTTGAAGACACCAAAAAGCCTCTCTCTGCTTTTCAACTGATCAATAGAAGGAGAGTAAAAAAGACAAAATGTTCTGGTGGAGAAGGAGGATTTATTTTCCTCTCCTAATGCGGGACAAACATATTACCCCCACTCCTTCTTGCTCTTTTGTGCTTTGGACTCGGGCTTATTTAAGAGAAAATGCCATTATCTTTGGCAGCTCTCAAACAACACTAACGCTAATGCACACAAGTGTGTCGAGCGCTAATGAGGTGAGGGAGATGATTGTTTGATGAAGGCTAATGGGTTTAACAGCAGAGAGAAAAAATCACCCACCAGAGCACATTTAGAACATAATCATAGTTCTTCACTTTCACATCGGTGTCATTTCAGGAAGATTTAAATTCGGCTTGCCTGCAAAACAACAACAACAACAACCTCAATGTACCTGTGAAGATAAAAGTGAACAATCCTCCAAGAACAATGTAAATGCCAAACACAAAAAGTGCATTCTTTCAGCACAATTCTTTGACAGAAATTGCGTTACCTATCTGCACAGAGCACACTATAGCCCATGGGTTCTTACTGGATACTAGTACACATTTTTGTGTAATGCAAAGCAGTTTTGGTTACTAATACATTAAACGAGAAACCAAGCTCAGAGATCATGTGGATGTGGAGACACTACTGCACTTTTATTTAATAACATATATTCAACAGTGCCAGTAATTAAAATGAAAGATGATCTACTGTCAATGTGTCTGATGTTGTAGCGTACTATAGGTTGTACTTTAGAAAATTAACTTATTTGAATAAATCCCCATGTACATGTTCTTAATTTTGACTGAGGGCTAAATAACATTTGGATATTTTAATTTAAAATTGCTATCCGTGATATATGAGTCAGACATAAGTCTGCCTAATGCCCTTTACATAATTTTGCAGTTATGCACATGCCAGGTCTTTCTACCAGAATATAAATGGGAAGTCGCTCTCTTAAATGTCACTCTGCTGCAATAAAATATCATTCACATCACTTGTGAATGAATGAGCTGATTTTAAATATCCAGAATTAACCAGTAGCCTTAATTATATACAACAACTTGTCCATCAAGCCTTACTTTTAAGGAAAAAGTAACTTGTAATAATAGCAATATTGTGTTTTATAGATACACTAAAGTAAAACAGCCCACTCAGCCATGTTTCCAAAAGAAGATGCTGTTCAATGTGTTGTCAGACGCCTGAGCCACGAACCCTTCCTCCTTCTTTTTATTGCCTTTGGTTTGAAGTGTTTGATTTCCCTTCCTCTCTTTTTGTAAGATATATTATTTTCCGCCTACAGCTGATTTCACCAAAGCCTCTCTGTATATCAAACCATCTGGTTGTCTGTGTGGAGGACACACACACACACTGTCAGAAATGATTATGAATTCTTGACACGATTGTAAAAGGGGTTTTCTTGGCAGTGTTTGAGCTTACGAAAACATGCATAGTGTAACACGGATAACTGCGTTGGCCAATTACATGCATGTTTGGCTTTCGGCTTGTTTTTTTCTGATCGCTCAAAGCCTGCAAACACTGATTTGGACTCGCTGCCAGCTGTGCAGTGATATCAATAATTAGTATAATATGTGTGTGAGAGAGCTCTAGAGATAAAGTGTGTGTGTGTGTGTGTGTGTGTGTGTGTGTGTGTGTGTGTGTGTGTGTGTGTGTGTGTGTGTGTGTGTGTGTGTGTGTGTAGTAGTAGTAGTAGTAGTACGTAGTAGTACGTACGTACGTAGTTACGTACGTTACGTAACGTTACGTACGTTACGTTACGTTACGTTAACGTTAGTGTGTGTGTGTGTGTGTGTGTGTGTGTGTGTGTGTGTGTGTTTCGTGTGTGCGTGCATACCAGTGGCTTCAGTGCTTTTGTCATGTTGGTCCTGCTATGCTTTTATCTTAAAGGGAATCCTTAATTAGGCCTATTTTCTCTGACCTCCAGCCAAAGCACAGTGTTGTCAACGATGCCTCGGGACGTCACCGAGGAGCGAGTCTACCCCGGTTACTTTTTTTTCGCCCAGCTTATTTGTTTGGATATCTTTCGCATTCAAGTCTCTCTCTCTCTCCCAGTGCTGTCCCTTTTTTTTGGTCTTTTGATATTCTGCCCTTTATTCCTCACGCTCTCCCTTTTAATTTCGATCGCCCATTTCCTTTTAAACCTCCTTTCATCATACCCTGTCCTCCCTTCTTTCTCTTCTCCGCCTTTCATCCTTTTTAGTTGTAGTCTACTCATGTTTTACCTTTGGGCATAGGCAACCTTCAGATTGAGCACTTAGCACAGAGGTAAACATTGAAAGACTTTCTTTTAGAAGTCCTGCTTCATAAACAACACGTCTGGACTTTACTGTGATCAGTCCCTTTTATGTGGAAGTTGCACAGGAAGCACGCTTTTATCATCTCACCAGAGGTTATGATAAAAAACGTGTAGACCTGTTTCCCTTTGTCTTTATCTCTCTCTGTTCTCTCTGAGCTCGGCCCAGGCAGCTGATAGTGCTGTTCAGCCTGAGAGGAGCTGCTTGTTCTGTGATAGGTAAGCTAGGCATCAGGCCCGATACTATTGTTGTAGGCTGAATCCCCCTCCGCCGCGTCCTCGCTTAACCTCCACACAAAGCACCGCTCTCATATTGCAGCTAATAGCCTCAGCATTCATCACCAATAATCACATTAAACCCTTCTCCCATACTGATGCTCTCTTCCTCTTTCGTCTCTTTCTTCACCCTTTTCCTTCCTCTTCAACCAGCGCTGTGCCCGAGTGTCCTTTCACTGCACTTCCTCTTCCTCCCACTGTTGGAGAGCATTTGTTTTGTGAGCCAGCTCAGCCTCTTGTAGTGCCCATTTCTTCATGTAATGATCCCCTTGCTGCTGTCCTCTGGGCCCCTCCTCCCAGCCTTAATGTCCTGAAACAGCTTCCTGTTGCCAGAGCCTCACCTAATTGGTCACTCTGATTGTGCCGGACCTCCGTCCCCAAACCCCAGCAGACCACAATGCCACCAATTTCCAGGTTTCTCTACAGGAAAATAAGCACTTCTTCATCATTGCTTGCTCCCTTGACATCCGGTCTCTGCCAGCTTTCTCTATGTCATTTATCAGAACCGCAGCACTTCCAGCATGGATTCATTGTCCATGTTAGAGTGGAATTGATGAATAAATGTTTATGTGCGCGTGCATATGACGGATTGTTTTACGAGTGCTTTCAGAAATGCTATAAAAGGGAGATTTGTTAAAAAAATTAAGAAAAGATAAGACGGCATAAAAAAATGCTGGGGACCAAATTCATACAATAAATGGACAAGAAAGAGCGACTGCTTACATGAGATAAAAAGCAGCAGAATAAACATGGCTTTACTTGAGAACGGCCCTGTTCATAGAAATCCATTCATGTCATGTTCATCATTAGTGCCTTTATTTAACAAAATATGTGAGGTTGAATCCAAATCCCGTTCTTACAGAAAATTACTGTTTAAACTTGTGCTTCAAATCCCACTAGGGGGTTAGGCTTGTTAACGATAAAACCCGTTTCTCCTCAGAGTTCATGGACTTGGTACTTGGTACTGGTTTGGCATATTGTTGCTTTTATATGAAAAGAGGTAAAAGACTAATTCTGGGAACCTTTTGTTAACGACTTTCCCGCCTCACTCCTTGGTCATGATATAGTATAATTGCTGTCATCTCTGAGAAAGAGAAAGCGTTCTATTCATAACCTTTTGTATTATCCATGCGGCGATAATGGCATTTTGAGTATTTTCTGAACACTATTGATCGTCTCCTATGGTGAAATTCAAGGGTGTCCTATGTAAAACCTGAGTCGTTTCAGTCTGCCAGCTTACTCTCTAGAGGCTATTTGATTAATTTACTCATTATAGCTGGGGATTATGCACTCAGTTATGGTCAGGCCTTGATAAGAGTGTGTGAAACTAGTTTATAGAAAGTCGCCGCTTCTTTTAAAAAGGTGCCAGAAGGTCCTGCCTGGTTGTCACTGATTTAGGTGTGACTTAAAGTATGGTCCAGATTTCAGCTCATAGAGGTAAATACAGGATCTGGCCCTTGAAGCAGGATACTTTGCAACTTGTAAATAGCCATTGCTATATGCATGTATAATCACTATAAGGAGTTTCATGTTGTATAAACAATGACCGAAGCTGCAAAACTAAGAATGAAGTTGTAATCAAATTAGCATTTCTTTAAATCTATTGTATATGTTTATGAGTATTAGTTGACTATTTGTCAATATATTTTTGCTCTTCTAGTCCAGATATATTATTTTAATGTTACATAACCACGGTTTCAACATCACAGAATGACAGCCTCAGCACTGCTGGATATTTTTGACAGACTGAAACCATGAATAATAAAAATGGCTGAATCGAGTCAATAGTGGGAAGCCACACATGGAGTCACCATGCTACGAAACTTTCTCTCAGCCGAGCCCTGTTTTAGAGCTGTCAAACTGACTCTGGAAATTATAGTCACTCTACAAAGTATTTTTAAATCTTTTTTTTGAACTTGTGTGATTGTCAGGTTTTTAGTCTTTAAGGCTCTGGGTGCGTTTCAGAGTGAAGGTGACAGCTGGGCTTTGGCGAGACCTGCCACCACCTTTCAGATCACTGAGATAACACATAAGGAGATTGACACGTACGCACGCGCGCACACACACACACACACACACACACACACACACACACACACACACACACACACACACCGGCAGCCATTCCTCCTTGGATCCCTCCATATCTTTCTATCTGTCTGCCAGACTCCTTCCCTCCACCTCCTCACAGCCCTGCCTTATTCCAGTTATCAGAGAGCAGAGACTGACACATCTTTGTTCCACCAGGGATTGTGGAGCTTACAGCGTGGCAGACCCACAATAGCTGCAGATCTTATATATGGTGGCAGCTACCACAATCTTTGTTTAGACTCCGCTCTGCCTATTTCTATTTACAGTGTGCCGCCTTTTTATCTCACAAGTAAGTTGTACTACCCTATAGTGCTTGATGGTGTCCAACCTTTATTCTTGAAAAAGAACACTTAAATGCTAAACAATTTAAACTGAAAGTACGGTACATTCACTCACTGATCTATTTATGTTTGTAATTGAAGAATATTCATTTTGATGAAACAAGATATTTAACTTGTACTAAACAAGCTTAGCTCAAAATAAACAAGAATTGTGATCAGCACGTTGTAAATGTTTCCTATATACATTTTTTATTCATAGGCCCTTTGTAGTTTATTAGCTAGGTTCTTAATCATCCTAAACATGTATTAAATGAAGGATTACAACCATTCTTTACCTCATGCATTTAAAAATCAACTTCACTGCTTCTGTAGTTCATGTCTCTCTGCCTTTGTACATGAGTGCTGTGCTATACTGTAATTCCCGAGCGTCCATTCCAAGTGATCCTCAAACATAATGATTTACTATGAGTAATAATTAGCATAATTCTCTTAAGCTGAAAAGCTTTTTGTTCAGTTGAACATTGTTTATGTGCTGAGGAGTCCCTCCTTCCAGACTGAGCAGAAGGTGAAAGTAGCTGACTAACAGGGACAAGATGTCTGGGCTCCTCGCTCATCACATAACTCTGAACTCTCCTCCGCAGGGACGACGAGCATGCCCTGATCCTGCAGTACTGCCAGACGCTGGGGGGGGAGCTCTCCCCCTGCAGCCAGCCCCAGAGTCCTGCCCAGATCCTGCAGGCCGTGGAGAGGGAGGAGCGGGGCGAGCTGGAGCGCATCATAGCCCGTCTGGAGGAGGAGCAGAGGTAAGACGATAAAAAGTGAATTCAGTGTAATATGATTCTGTGTCAGTTACTTTAGATCAGGGGTCTCAAACTCAAGGCCCGGGGGCTAAATCCGGCCCGCGACTTCATTTTATGTGGCCCCGCAAGAGCTTCCATAGAAAATAAAAACGTTTATTATACGGTTACAAGCGGATTTACAGAAGCAGGTTGCCCATAAACTACATGTCCCACAATGCATCTCATTTTGTGACATCCGCACTGAAGAGATTTGCAATTATTTGCCCTGGACTTCTGCTTTCAGACGTAGTTAATTAGTAAGTTATTATCCTATCCAACAATAATCCAATTCAGAGGCAATAATGTAATATAATACATTATTTTATATTTATATTATATATTTATATAGTTACAACCGGCCCTTTGAGTGCAACCTTTATACGAATGTGGCCTGCGATGAAATTGAGTTTGACACCCCTGGTTTAAAGTAACAACTCTTAAACAGCTATTAACATTTACAGATGCATGCCATCTTACTCGAACACACAGTATTTTTAGCTTCCAGCGTGTGGCATTCTGAGCCCTGCAGGCAGGACGAACCTGCAGCGCTGCACTGAACCTACATCAGATTAGAAAGAGAAACACTATCACAAATGTTTCCCAGTGGATGCACAAGCTGCATAGAAGACTTCAAAGAATCTCCACTGCCTCACTTTTAGGCGAGGTCAAAATTCACTCGAGGAACTCTCCTGCTTTCTTTCTTATATCGGGCCTCATAAATCAGGCTGGATTGCTGAACAAATTCCTCATGCAAAGCTTTCCAGATCTCACGCACATTTATGTAAAAAGCTTTATGGGATGTTACCCCACCTAACAAAAGACTGATTGCTTTACAGTTTTGATTCATGAGGAGAAAAGACCTGCGGTTTGTCTGTCACACCAACTGGCCTCTGTTTCCAATCAGCCACAAACATATCTCTATATGGAAGAATCCTCCAAACTGAGGAATGTGGTGTTGATCCCTTGGGTATCCAACAAGAGGCATATACGTTGCTTCACACGAGTGCAGAGGTCTGTGTCCTGCAGTGTTGGGAGGACTCCTTGTGAGGATGTACTGGTCCTCATTACAAGTGATAAGGAGTAAATACTTTAGGGGTGGGGGCATCCAATAATGATGCATGTGGAGTTGACCTTTGCAGGAGAAAGAGCTGAACAAACACAACCAGAATGTTCGTACGGAAATATCAGCTGCTAGGCGGTGCCCCCCGCACGAGACCAGCCACAACACTGGGGAACGTATTGAGAAAATGGTTATTTGATAGATTGAAATGGATTAAAAGTAAAAATGTTAATCCGCTCAACCTTCTAAAAATGAAACTGAACTTCTTCATCATAAATGTCAAATAAATCTACGACATCTGCTCTAAATGCTCAGATAAAAGTTGTCCTGGGTGTTTCATCAAAAATAGTATAGTATAACAATACATGAGGCAATGAAGCTCTAAACCTCTGTTTGACCTTAACATGTGGCAGATTAAAGCCTGTCCAGGATAGTCGTGATGTTGAAAAGTAAAGCGAACTAAAGTAGACTCCCATCAAGCAGCTCCTCCGCCCTTTGATCCCTTACACCCACCGAATCATCTTGTCGTTACAGCGTGACTCTTATTTGATAGACGGACCAAGGAGGAGTATCAACTGTACGGTCAGTGTGGTTTCAAAGCAGTGCAGGACAACAGAGCGGTGAAGTCATGTATGTTGCATAACGGCACGTGGAGATCCACGACAAAGGATGGAGGACATTTTAGGCTTGATAGCTTGTTTATTTTCCACAGATCTGCGCTTTACGGTGGGGTTGTTAGAGAGCAGAGATAAATCGCCTAATGGCTTTCCTGGAATGTTCATGTAAGTTCACAGGGAGGCTAGATTAAAACTGATGTGAGCTGATAAATGAATTGGCTGTTTAGCTAAGCTGTTTTTCTTTCTACTTTGATGCTTTAATGTTCAAAGTTTCTCATATTCTATGAACGTAAACAAGCCAACACATTTCTTTCCAGCAGCAATAATAGGGTTTGTTTGATGAATTCTTGAATTGTTCTACATAAGATTGTAAGGGCAACACGGGCTCTCATCTTGAAACTCTCTAAACTACAACAACCCTCACAAAGAGAGACAAACTAAAAGTCAAACAAAGTGGACTAGCTTTCAGACTAGCCAACTCGCATGGCTAGCTCCTATAGAACTTTAGCGAGGAAGCTAACCATTAACATGCAGTTTCCCCTGCTTCAGTCTTTATGCTAAGATAATTGTTTCCTTCCTGTAGTTACATACTTAAAGGGCCCATGTCATGGTCATTTCTACTGATCATAATTCCATTGTTGAGGTATACTAGAATAGATTTACATTGTTCAATGTTAATGTTCCAAACTCACATTGGTTTCTCATACAGCATCTCTGTATAGTATGTGTATTCACTCTCTGTCCTAAACGGCTTGTTGGAGCTCCTGCCCCCGCCTCCCTGTGAGCCCAGTGTGCTCTGATTGGTCGGGACGTTGCGAGGCTCGCTGCTCAGTGAGCTGGCTTACTGGTGTGGTTTCCCGGTGGGCGATACAGCGCGAAACTCATTCTGAGCACACACAAACACTCACAGCCGAAGTCAAAACAATAAGTGTGGCTTGATATTGAGTAAGAAAAAGGTTTATAACGCTGTGAGAATGGGTCTGCGGAGAGCATTTCTCCGCCATCCCAACTCGTCTATTACCAACCAGGGAGCTCTATGCAAGTCAATGGGACTCCCTGTTAGATGAAAATGTAAGCTAAAGGTCCTGGTGTGTGAGGAGCTCCGCGGATTGGTCCATTTTGGTTTCGGGAACTGCATTACGCCATGCGGTTCCCAGAAGAAACTGATGGAAAAAGAGAAATGTCCATCGAGGCGTTCTGGGGCAGCATAGACAGGTCTTCTGTGTTAGAGTTTTACTCACTACAAGGTGTACTTTGAGGGTTTGTGCTCTGCAGACCGTTTACTTACAGAAAAAGCTATAACACACAAGGGGACGGGTAATAACCAGAAAAGCATGACATGGGACCTTTAAAGGGTAACCACTGTAGATGTTTTAATGGTGTGATATTGAAGAAAACAGTGTCGGTATGGCTCCAACATGAAGGTATCTATATTTAGATTTCCAATATGTTATTTCCAGCTCATGGCAAAGTTCAATCCATATTTGTGAACATGAGCTACTCCTATCAATGCCAGAAAATGGAATGTCAAAAAGTATGAAGTCTGGAGCTGTTTGCCTCGAGAAAATGAATGGGAAACCGCCAAGTTTTCTTTTCATTCACAAATGTGCTTTATGCTATTGTATTGATCTCTGTTTGAAACACTCATAACATTCCCTTGGTAGCTTGTATGGATCAAATTCATCCATACCGTTTCTCACAATGAATTGAATTCTCTAAGGACAATTCTCTGTTTGAGAACTATGAGTACTTGGTTATTTAAAAATGTTTGACTTATAGTGCTGTTTTTAGATTTGGGAGAGAGATGTTTATGTTAACCTGCAGTTTTTTTTTAATGTTTTAGACCGTAAGAATAACATGTATGACTGTTGTACTTATTTATGATGAGACACAAATAAGGACACAACAGTGTTGATGAGATGCTGGTACCAACTAATAAAATAGCAATAATAGTAAAAACAATCATTAAAAAAACGGATAAAAGTCAACAGGATCCCTTCAAATGTTTCAGATAAATATGTTGACAGTCCAATGCTTATTTTTTTTTTTTAAATGAGGCACTGTTTCCATTTAACTCCCACTGTCAAGTTGACCACATCAAATCTGCTTCACTGTTTTTTATATGACTTTATGTGTAATCCTTCTCTGTTTCCTGTGAAGGTGTTGGTGTGATGGTGTCAGATTGAGCCCCGGGATGTGAGTGGACCAGTAAACATGACCCTGTTGGCGGGCGAGGGCTCTGACTACGACTATAGTGCCCTGAGCTGCGCCTCCGATTCCTCCTTCAACTGCCCTCCCCTTCACGAGGAGGAGGCCATAAAGGGAGCTTTCTACAAGAGGGCGCAGAAAGCCCCTGACCCCGGCTCCGTCCACGAGGAAACTCTCCTGTCCAGCGCCCGAAAGCTCTACGCCATCATCAATGTGGGAGGCCTGCGCTACCAGCTGCCCTGGACCACGCTGGAGGACTTCCCCCTGTCCCGCCTGGGCCAGCTCCACCTCTGCAGCAGCTTCGACGAGATCATGTGCATCTGTGACGACTACGACGTCACGCACAACGAGTTCTTCTTCGACCGCAACCCCTCTGCCTTCAGGACCATCCTGACCTTCCTGCGGGCCGGGAAGCTGCGTTCCCTCAGGGAGATGTGCGCCCTTTCCTTCAGGGAGGAGCTGCTGTACTGGGGGGTTCCTGAGGAGAGCCTGGAGTGGTGCTGCAGGAGGCGTCTGCTGCAGCGAGTGGAGGAGGTGGAGGCCATGGAGAGGGCGGAGGAGGAGGAGGAGCTCCTGGAGGACATGATGGAGACGGACAGTGGACACATGGAGCATGCAGCAGAGACCAGAGTCAACAGGTGCATGAGCCAACTCAGAGACATGGTGGAGAGGCCGCACTCAGGCCTGCCGGGGAAGATCTTCGCCTGTTTGTCCGTTCTGTTTGTCACCATCACTGCCGTCAACCTGTCCATCAGCACCATGCCCGCCATGAGGGAAGAGGAGGAGGCGGTGAGTAGAGAATCACATCTACCTAATGGTGTCACATGTTTAAAGGTCACCTATTATGCAAAATCCACTTGTTCATGTCTCTTCTACATCAACATGTGTCCCCTCTTCTTCATGTCTCTTCTACATCAACATGTGTCCCCTCTTCTTCATGTCTCTTCTACATCAACGTGTGTCCCCTCTGCATAAAGATATTCTGAAAGTTTCAGGAACAAAGATTCTCTCTCTCTTTGTCCTGATCCATTTATATAAAAACCTGTTTGAAAATGAGTTGATCAGATTTTGGCCACTTTATGATGTCATAACGATTTTTTGGCTTGTGTAACCATTAGCCAATCAGCAACCAAGGTAACCCCCCCCCTTACCTTATCACCTGAATCTCCTCCTAGAGCACCATTGTGTTCTTTTTAACCAAATATCTCTCAGAGGGGCGTGGGGAGGGGCTCCTTATTTTCATCTAAAGTAACAGACAGAGAATCAGCACTTTGGAAACAGAGGGGATTATGGGATGCTGATGATCTGTTTGGTATTTGGAGCAAAGTGCTGATTCTCTGTCTGTTACTTTAGATGAAAATAAGGAGCCCCTCNAACAACAGATTCAAAAAAACTATTTCCCTCTAAGAAAAAACAAACATGCCCTGTTGTCGTGAGAAAGAAAGTGCAGAAGGAAACATCCATGTAAACTCAGTGTGCTGCTCTGTGATGGTAGTTCAAGCAGATACTTGGCATCTCATCTAGGGTGCAAGTTCATCAACGTTGGGGTCAGGCTCTGAGCTGAGGAGTGAAGGTGTGCGTGCAATATACCGGCGGGCCAGATCTAATAGTAATTAAATATTATCCTACGGGCCGAAATTAAACCAACCAAGGGCCTGATTTGGCCCCCGGGCCTTTAGTTTGACACATGTGGCTTACAGTATATTACATTTAATGTTTTGGATTGTTGCAATAATAATAATAATAATAATAATCATGCATTTTTTACAAAACAATCATATTTGTCCACTCACATGTTGATAAGAGTATTGAAAACTTGAAAAATAACTTATATAGGTCTTTGTTCATGTAAATAGCCTGTAAAGTTTCTCTCCCTAACACCCTGCCTGAAAAGCCTCTATTTGACTGCTTTGTTTACTTCCCTAACATAATGAAATCACTATGTAACACTCACGCTAGCGCTCAAACACATTGAACATGATTGGCTAAGGAGCGGGACATCTCTAAGTGGTTGACCAATCACAACAGAGCCGGCCAGCTAACCAATCAGAGCAGACTGGGCTCTGGTTTCAGACAGAGGGTGGAAAGAAGTGCTGCTTTTTGAACAAAACCCTGAATAAAGCAGAACCATGAAAACATGATCAAATAGTAGAAAGTCAGCCAGGTGTGCATTGTGACATCCCCCAGTTTGTTGCAGCAGTTTGAGCTCAGTCACGGTTGAGGAATGCAGAGTTGAGCAAAAAAGGCGAGTTGAAACTCCTCTCCTGCTCTCTCAGCCCTGAGCAGGAATGTACGGTAAGCAGGTAGAAACACCGTCAGATGCCCGGCTGCCACCCACCCCCCCCAACACATTCCCCCAACCGTCTGTCAGGGGAAGCAGCCACGTTTAAGAAAAGGAATGTGAGTCAAGGTCGCTCAACACTGTGGTTGTTCCTTGTTTTGACCAGATTGTGCTTATTGTCAACACAAAACCGAATACATGCTGAGGGTGTCACACTGATCATCAGCTGAGTCTGGCATTTCTGTTTGTTATTTAAAAGAATATTCCTAAACAATGACAGGATTCACTGACAAACACATTATTCAAGTGTGGCAGAATAAAAGGAATCCAAATCCTACAAATAGCAGGGGGACAGCTCTATCTCTGTGCAGATGCAGAATTATAAACAAAGCATGCTGTATCAACATTTGTATAGCTGCTTTGACTGAATTCAAACTGAAAACAAGATACAAAGGATCCCTGCTTCCTTTGCAGATAGACAAATAAGAGAAGCAGCAGAAAGAACATCTGACGGTTCGGCATTAAAATGTAAAATGTGCCCATGTCACGCTTCACCTTCAAAACATAACTGCTCCCAGTGATGACATTTCCATAACAGATTGGAGAGACCTCCCCCCCCACAAATGAAATGATTTCCTCCATCTCTTTGAAACCACCTCTTTGTTCAGAAGGCACTGATTTCAATATTCAAATGTAACTCAGAGGGGCGGCCGGTGAAGCTGCGAGGCAATCAGAGGAGAGTTGGTGGAGCTTTTATAAAAAACAGAAGGGAGGGTTTGATAAACTCCTGCTAAGAAAGAGGAAGACGGTCCTGTACTGTATCTGATCCAGACTCACATTATAGGTCAAACTGATCCTGGACCTGTCACATGTAATAGAGCTGAATAACAATATACAAGAAGGTGCGGCAAAGAGATGATGCTGGAAAATCGGGACATTATATTACAGCTTTCTTTGACTTTACGTGTCAAAAGGAAAAATGTTGGTGTTTGCAAATCGTCTCTTGAATGAAAGCTCAATATTAAAGTGGGTGGAGAGTAAACGTATCTATTACTTTGCTCAGAAAAAGGTTAGGAGCTGCTAATTTTGAAACTGAGAAATGGCAGCGCTTGGCACAGCAATCACTAAGTCTAGCTACCTCCCACTGATGTGATATGTGAGAGTAAAACATTCCTTAATAATGATACAGGATGACGAATCTCAGTTCCTTACACACGAGATGATTCTTTTATTAAAGAGTGTTCTACAAAAAAATGGTCAGACTCACATGAGAGGTGAGAGCAGAGTTCAGAAGAAGGGTAACCAGATTCTTAACCGGTCCAAAATATAAAATACTAAAATCACAATACAGTTCTCTTTGACTTTGAAGGAAAATGTGGCTGTTTGTCTGTTATCCGTTGAATAAAAGCTATACAATTAAGAGTGGGTGGAGAGTGGACTATTTTTGAAACACCAATGGCTTTGCTCAAAAACAGGCAATGAGCTGCAAGGCTAAATATAAAAGTGAGAAATCACAGCACTTTGCAAAGTAATCACCAAGTTATTGGTATTGTTTAGCTACCACCCACAGATACATTTGAGTCATTTTTGGATATGTGAGAGAGTAAAACAATACTTTTTGGACATGTAATAATGATGCAGGATCATGAGTCCCAATTACTTACATGGACAAAGCTTTTAAAAATTCTACCAATCATTTCCAAAGCTCCTAAAATAGTGATTGTTCTCAAACCAACATTTTAAACCCTAAGACATTTTTTATCACATGAAGACAGTCACTAGGTATAATCTTGCATTATCGCAGTGGTTCCCAAAGTGTTGGGGGGCGCAGAGGCATGACAGGGGGGGAGCGAGAAACCAGGGGGAAAAATTGTTATTATTAAAAAAAAAAAAAAAAAAAATCATAATTTCAAAAATTATTGATTTGAAAATAATATGATACAGTACTATTACGTCTGCGTCTCTGTGTTTCATTAAAGCTCGGCTCTGTGTGTGTGGAACGAGCCATTTTGTGTGGGTCTCAAACGTTTTGGTCACCATTAATGTAAACAATTATTTCCGAGGCACACGATCATATGATCATTATAGTTATACAGGTATGAAATACTATATGACAGTAAAAAAAGAATAAAGTTTAAAAGGATGATTTGTAAAATATCCATAAAGAAAAAGTAAATATGTTCTGCTTCATAGGTGTTGAGATGTATCCATAGATCTCTTCATTTTGCTCTCAAAGTGCACCAGGTTGATCCATTTAACTTCAATATTTAAAAATAAATCTTCCCGGGGGAGCTTGCCCCCGGACCCCCCTATTTGAGGTCCACACACCACCTATAAAAATAACACGTTACCCCTGCTTACACCTATATGCCTCGAGCCTTCATTGTAACTGTCACACTGTGTATTTGTGTGGGGATTGTTGCAGTAGAACATTCCACTGTAGCGACCGGTACATTAATGGGAAACCCTAAATGTTTGAACTATGAAACGTCAAGCTACCCCACAGCACCCCAAAATAAATATCTGGCGCTGCCACTGAGCCTGACTATTTGTGTTGGGGGGGCCCCGACGTATTTTTTTCTCCAAAGGGGGGGGCCTGACAGGAAAAGTTTGAGAACCACTGGATTATCGCATGAAAAAGAAGCCAATTATGTCAAATGTTAAAGCATTCAAACAAATAATAATTTCAGCTCTATTCTGTTATTTGTGTAGTAATGCAGGCTCTGATTCAGCTTTACAAAATGACTCAGTGTGAGGATCTGAAATCATATTGTGGAGCTGCATCCCTTAATGAGTGTTTGTAAAAGGAAATTCCACACAAATATGTTCCTGTTATCTGGTTTCAGTCAGATTATATAAGATCAGGGCAGAGGTTGGGATGGACAGGGCCGATCAGTGCGTACACGCTCTGAATAAAAAAACTTGCATGTTAAAATATACTGCAGTGATTCTCAGAGGATGGGGAGTTGTTAGAGGGTAGGGGGGGGGGGAGCTGCATGTGCTCTTCCCAGCATCTCATCATCCTGACCAGCCCCGCACAGCTGCGCCTACACAAAGCCACACATAGAGGCATCTTTCTAAATGCCAAAGACGCTTTTCCTGTCACAAGAAATGTGCACGGAGCGACGGGAATGAGGGTGTGAGAGTGATCGCTTTTCCACAGAGGCAACAGTGGGTGGATTGAGTGGAGATGCGTGGCCTGTGTCACCCTGGACCGTTCCCAGAGCCGAGAGGCAGGAAGTGGCGAGGGATCCTGGGAGGATACAAGCCCTGCTCTGTTTGTCTGCATCAAACTACCATCAGATACTTCATTCAAACGGCCAGCGAGCACAGGCCCCTCGGAGCGATGTTTCAGAGCGCTTCAGTTCTGTGTCCTTATCATTCAACTGCCTTTACTGCTTGCAACGGACCGCCTTTGGGGCTTTAAAGAGGCCCTATTATGCTTCTGGTGTTTGCCATTTCCTGTAGTGTGTTATATAGGTTTTTGTGGGTGTGAATGGTTTAAATAAAGTTCATGCCAAGAGAATTTCTCTGCCACACACACCCCTTTAAGTGTGAAAGTTGAAAACATCTACTTGCTGTGGTCACTCATTCAGGAAGTTAAATAACACGGAAAGGGCTGTAAAGCTGAATAAGCATGGAAGTTCAAGCTTAAGGTTAATGGCTGAGGAAGTGTACAATGTAAAGAACACATGACTGAAAGGAAAGTAGGCCACTGACACATAAACAGAGGGATAAAGCCTAACAGGTTGGGAGAGATGTGTGAGAACAGGTGGCACTATCATTCCCATACTCCACTGTACGCCCTTGGAAGAGGCTGGGCACTAATTAGCACCAAATCTGGGCCAGAGCAACAGAAGTTTAGTATCTGCCACATGAAAAATTCAAAGGCTTTTGCCAGCAGGAAGCCATCACAAATCTCGTACCCCCCTTTCGTTCGTACAATCCCCTTGCTCACTCTCTCTCTCCCCTCGGAGTGGATCACACATCTCGTTGGTAAACTGAAGAGGGGTTGATGCTGGCATTGTTGTGTTTTGTTTGTCAAGTACTCCAAAGCCAAAGGGGAATAATGTGTTCTTTCAACAAAGAAGAGGCAAAGTGCTACTACTAGAGCCCTGACTTGTTCATTTTCTGTCCTGCAGTTTCTTTTATTTTGTTATCCTCTGGCCAATAAGCTAGTTTTTCTTTATTGTATCACTAAAAAATACAATATGTCCTCATTTCCAATTAATCCACATCCGACCTAAAGGAAAGTGGGCCACTCACTAGATCAAATGATGAAATCAGCAAACCGCCAGCTACAGCAGAGTCTGTTTAATGCCGCTGCTCTGTTCACTTCAGTGCAGAGGAAAACACACACACATCACTTTTAAAGCACTTTGGCTGGGATGCTTGAAAAACTCTCCATAGACTCAACTTAAACGGTTCCTTTCCATCTTTCTGAATAGGTGCACAAAGGCAATTTTTCCAAGTGGAAGCGACTTGTCTTGAAGCCGCCGATCCTCCGGGGCCGGATAGCTGCGGAAACAAGAAGTTCATTGATGCCAGGCCCAGTGTATCACCCTGACTGACAGACCACTCCAGTATAAGGGGGAACAAAGGAAGCCAGTCCACAGACGCGTTGCCAATTAGCAGGAATTTCGGCCTCAAGAGCCACTTTCCACCAATCGCATTGGAGCTGACATAAACATCTACGGCTTTCACTGGAGAGCATTCATGGGATTCCAAGGAGCTTTAGGTCCCCTCAGCGGAGCCTGAAAGCTGGCCGTTAGAAAGCAACATCTCGTACCACTTTGTGAAACACATCTCACTCACAGGTTGCACTTGTCCAGAATGCATGCTTAAAAATGTCATCTTGGCTTGTTAGAAAAGCCCATCACGACCCATGTGTCCCTTAGTGACCATGTTAGAGGTGTGAATTTAGCAGGGAAAGCGCTCAAAAACAAACAGAAAGCAAAAGCCAAGTGTACCCTTGGGTGTTTTTACGCAACAGGGCTTCATCCGCAGCATCAGTTTGCATGTCATTGGCCTGATACACACTTTAAGGATATTGAATCCATCTGGGGATATAATGTGTGTTTGCCTGCCCGCTGCCAAGCATCATGATTCCTCCAGCAAAAAACTAAAAGAATACAAACAAGGGAAATCTGTGGAGGATTATTCTAATGCACTACTGCTAGTAAATGCAATAGCGATTTTATTTTCATTAACTTATGTATATTGGTGCCTCCGGAATATGTTTCTTGTGATATGCTTCTGATTCAGAAAGGATTAGAGAGAGCACAAACAAGCTGGAGTCCTCAGCAGGTTTATACACAATATTATAAAGCCGTGACAACACATGGCACTAGTGGCACAGCAGGTTCAAGTGTGTGCCAAGAGCACAAAGCTGTGTTACATGTCCACTGCTCAGTGTTGGAGAAACTAATCAGGTCCTTTACTCTAGGGGTTAGTAGTAAAAAAATAAGTAAGTACAAATTGCAAAATGTACTAAATCTGTTCTAAATAAATGAATTAAAACCTAAATGCGTACAAATGCCAATCCTTTTTCTTTCAATCTCAAGAGCTGGCTAATTTCATTCATAACGAAACAACGTCTTTTTTGAAACTCTCGTTTTTTTTTTTAAATGAAAAAATCTGAATTATAAATGTAACCAAAGATGTAATGGGGCCCTTCCATGCTTTTGGGGGTTTTCCCTTTCCTGTGGTGTGGTATACAGGTCAATGGTCTGTAAAGGCTAAAATCCCAAAGTTCCCCCCTGCCTGAAACACCTCCACTCCTTTGTTTATTCCGTATCTAGGCGCTTCTATTGGCTAGCGCTCCAACACATTTTCCATGATAGGATTAGGGGCGGGACAGTGGTTGACTAATCACAACAGAGACGCCAGCTAACCAATCAGAGCAGACTGGGCTCTGGTTTCAGACAGAGGGTGATAAGAGGTGCTGCAGCACAGGCAGTATGAGAACAATAAAGACCTTTTTGAACATTAAAGCATGGAGACATGTCACAGTAGAGACACTACTTACTGATATGAAACCTGAAGAGCAGAGATAAGTTTAAGTGTAGTAGAGTAAAACGTTTTCCCTTTGAGTTGTAGGGGAAGAAGCATAGAGTGGCATAAAAAGGAAGTAGCTGAAATACTTGATTCAATGTACTCAGTTTCATTTCACCAGTGCACTGTTCAAAAAGAGCGAAGTCTTGAACAAACGTCGGACCGTAACTCTAGTTAAAACCAGGGTCAAGTTATCCCATGAGCTGGACTGATGTGTACAGTATACACGGGGTCATGTCACAGACACAGACCATTTGGAAATACTTTATCGATATACATGTTCAAGGACATCAATTACAGACTGTGAGTTCAATGCAAACCTTCTATTATTAGTCTCCACCACATTAGAGTCAATATTTGGGCCTTTGCGTCATGTTGAGTGGGAGAGACTAATCCCAAGCATACGACAGCCATTTCTTAAGTGTGTGGGATCCTGAGGAAAGAAAATATGTGGCATTCTGAGTGACCTAGCCACTAGCAAATGATTAAAAGCAAGTCTGGTTCAAAAAGATACACAATATGTGTTATTCATATAACTCACACATAACACAGCAGGTAGCCCGTAAAACTCTGCAGCTGCCAGCTTTCAGATTGTCTCGTGAAGGCTTCCACACAGGGAGCCATTTCTCTTAAAAACTGAGGATTATGAAAGGGGAAAGAGTGCTGTGTGATTAAGCTCTTAATGTTCCCAAAAGTGCTGCAGAACAGAGGCAGTATGTGGCCTAAATCAAAGGCTGCAGCTTGTGTTAAAAAAACACACAAAATCTCTGATGAGTCACTCTTACTCTCAGACACTATAGTTGCTGGTTTAAGTGATTTATGTGAATTACAAAGTGGGAAAATGACAGTGTGTGATCATTACTAGCAAAACAACATATTGGAATATCACAGTGCAAGATTTTGGTGATCATTTAGGTCATAGATAAGACATTTTAGTCTAAAAAGGAGGGTAAAGTGATGACTATTTCCAAACAACATTGCAGTCCTGTTGAGATCAAACCCTTCAATCATTTTTGAAGGAGACCCTGTCTGTCCTTCCTGTCATTGCTGAAGTCACCCGCACTAAAATAACAAGTTTACAGCTACTCACCCTGAACCGCAGGATACTGGAGATCTGGCGTCGTCGCTCTTCTCCCCGATCACACTTGCAGATTTCGTATCAAACCATTAATGATCTGATAAGAGAAAACCCAAAATCTCAAAGAACCCAACAAAAAAAATCAGAGGTCTTCTATCTGGAGCAGCAGCAGTGACAGTCGGTGCCAAAAACGAGCGACAGGAATCCCATTCAAGTGGAGGGGCGGCCCGGGGAGGTCATGACGGGGAGAGGCTCCTCTGCTGGGAAAACATCTTCCATTCACATATAGATCAGAAAAACACCCGAGTGCATGTGTAAAGCTGGCTTTCCCCCCCGACTGTCGGCCTGTGTGCAGGAAGCAACGCCAAATCAGGACCAAAACACTGGGAGGTGATTTTAGAGGCAGAAGGGGGCGGGGCTTCTGCGGATTACCAGGCTCTGATTGGCCAGATGGTTGTACGCACTGTGGAGTACTGGATTTGGGAGAATGGTGTTACATGGAAGTCCCCCGCTCACCTGAGGCTGCAGGTTGAAACCTGGCTCAGTTTGGTGGAGGGGTTTTTATTATAGGCTGTGATTTTGAAAATGTCTGGAGTCAGCTTCACATAATGTATATGTTTTGAGCTATAAGGAAAAGCTCTTTCTTGTGTCAAAGTGCTGAATATAAATGTGAGACATGTATTGAGTGCAGCCATAATGAAGCATAGTTAAGATTGGTTGAAATTAGGCGCGAAGCATTACACATATAACACGTTTTCTATCATTGTGTGGTGAAAAAAACATTGTATTGTAAACCTCCTTGCATTTTTCTGACACAATGCTGCCACCCTATGTCCAAATGAGGAAACACGTCTAATAAAGCATGAGCTGCAGGATCAAAAGGTCAAAACACCTTTGCCAACTTTTTACATAAAACACTATTATAGCACTACTACAGTGCTGCAAAGTGTCGTGTGTGTGGCCTTACGATCTTGAAGTATTGACTTTTTGTAAATGTGAACACATCTGTTTTTTAAATGGAATTATTTCCATGCATGAGCACTACAGGTTGGTTCTGACTGCTTATTGCTGTCAGTAGTTGCAGAAGACTTTTTACCTGCATTCAAAATACAGAATTATACCTCTTGTTTGGATTAAAAATACAAATATTCATCAATCAGAACAATGGCCTTTCCCAGAGTTTTTTTAATTCTTTCATTCATTTATTTTAAAATATAAAGTTAAGGACGTATAGCTTACTAGAGGTTAGCAGGTGTTATGGCAGACCTGTTTATGGATTTAATATTTTATTGACATTGACGATGTAGAGAATGACTTTTCATTTTTTGTTCCATTACACTACATCTATTCTATGTTAGGAATCTTTCGTTTAAGGTAAAGGTCTTCACCGAAGGACAATTATGTTACGAAAATGTGACCTTTCTTGATTTATGCACCTTACTACAGTATATGGTTATGCACAGGATACTGAAGTATACAAAGCCATTGGTTACCTCTCTCTCTCATATACATGTGGGTGGTTTAAACCCTAATCCGATTTTAAATGTAACAAATTAACTGAAAAAAAAGTGCAATATTTGAATTTGAAGTATATATAGTATAAAGCATGGAAATAAATAAGTCCTTTTAAATTGTATTTACTTTCTCGAACTGTTTTCGCTTAGGATTTTCTGAGCGTCTTCCAAATGTGAACCATGTCTTTATCAGTTGTTTTTTGAATTGTGCTCAATTTCATCCTCTCACTGAAAACCATTATTTCCCTCTGGGACAATACATTAAATAAAGAAGTGACAATGACAGACAGATTTCCATTTAAATCCACTTTAAGGAGCAAAGTCATTATTATAAACGGCTATGGACAGCAACTGCAGTAATTACAAGCACGACAATGCTATCTTCAATGTCCAAACCTTTTTTAAGAACTGCATATGGAACTTCGTGAGCCGAGAAATGTTACAATTAATACATCATAATTAATATGTGGATGCTGGTTAGTGCCAGACGGGGGAATATATAGAACATTATATAACAAATCCTCAGAGTTTGCACAGTCATTTAGAAAATAATCAGTGGATTAAGGGGTCACATTGGAGTGTTTAACCTTTGGGACTTAACAGAAGCAGAAAGCATCTTCCTTTACGTGACACTGGTGAACTCCCAGGAGAACATGACATCAACAAATCCACTAAATCCATTTAAACGTCTGGAGACATCAGAGATTAAAACATCACTATGTTGTTGGATCATACGTGAGCCAAACCTTATCTTTTAAATCTCAAATACATATTTCACATGTCGGATTTACAATGCATTTCAAAATAAGATTGTTGTGACACTATACGTCAATGGTATTCTTAAATGTTGTACGGCAGGGCTATTCAATTAGCGGCCCGCGGGCCAAATCCGGCCCCAGGGTGATATTTACTGGCCCTTTGAGTATAATGTTAAAAGTAATCTACTTTTTATTTTTTAAAGATTTTTTTTTGGCCAGAGTGCCTTTATTCCAGAGGGGAAGACATTGCCTGAAAACGTCGGCGGGCTCGGGTTTCGAACCCACCTTCTAGCTACTGTAGTGACAACTCCTGTCATTTATTGCATCTCTGCGTGAATGATTAGATAATTTCACCTAAATCAAATTAAATGAAATGTTGATGGTTAAATTAGCTTCACATGTTGGCCTACTGAGTTCTGAACTTGCCATTTAGATCTAGAAAGGCCTTGGAGCTATATTGTTTGATGTAATTAAACACAATATATGCACTCCACTATGCTGTTGTAGTATTCACTGTATCTGAAGCTCTTAATATGATTGCTCATATTTCAAGCCATTTTTTTCCCTGTGTTTTTTTGGATCATTTTCATCAACCGGCCCCCATTCTAAACTAATTGAATAGCCCTGCCGTAGATTGTATCCCTGCCGTAGATTGTATCCCTGTTCGCGGGGAAGCGCAAACGTGACGTCATCGCCTGTATTGAGCGTTCGTCTAGTTTAATAAGCTTTTTTCTCTCTTTTGAATGATATATTTCCCATCAGATTAAACAGCAAACGGCTGTGCATACAATTTCGAGGAGGCTCGTTTTAAGGACACTTTACAGATAATCACAATCTTCGTATTGGAACAAACTTCCGTTTTTGAGTGTAGTCCCACTCTGCTATGTTCCTCCTTCAGAACGGACAATGACAGGATAATATGTCATTTGTCAGTATAATCCTATTTCGGTTTAAGTGTCTGATAACCACGAATAGTAAGCAATGATATGACAGTAATGATATAACATATGCCAGACACTGTGTTATTTTCAAGCAAGCCTAAAAGATAATGTCACTCAGTTTACCTAATATTTGAACTTAATATTTGTAATTTAAACGTATTATTATTGTGTTCAACTAACCTAATACTATTATGTGTAATCTGTTGACATGTAACATCTAGTTAAAGTCAACGTTTAAATTGTTCAATCAGTCGTGCCTGTCAGACGACCTTATAGGAAACCTCATGTCATTCTCTAAGGAGAGGTTGCTGCCGAGGCCGGCCATGCGGCCCCTCAGCAGGAAGTGAGTCCTCCGCTGCAGAACCCTCTGCTGCTCCTGCTTCAGCTCCACGTAGGACCTGGAGAAGGTGTGGAAGATGGAGGTGACGGGGAACGCCATGAGGAGGATCCCGCTCAGGATGCTGCTCAGAGCCACCACCTGTCCCGGGATGCTCCGTGGCACCATGTCCCCGTACCCCACTGTGGTCATGGTGATGACGGCCCACCAGTAGGTCGCAGGGATGCTGGTGAACTCCTGCGTTGCGGCCATTTCATTCTCAATCAAGTACAGTAAGGGGGAGTACAGTGCGATGGCCACACACAGGAAGAGCAGCAGCAGTCCAAACTCCCGGGTGCAGCGCCGGGCCGTCAGCCCCAGAGTCTGCAGGCCCAGAGAGTGGCGCGCCAGCCGCATCACGTACAGGATGCGCAGCGCCCTCAGGACGCGCAGCACCAAGCCCACTTTGTCCAGGTAGCTGTTCCCAGAGCCCAGCTTCTTCTCCCCTTTGGAGGTGCTGTCCACCACCAGGGTGATGTAGTAGGGCAGGATGGCCACCACGTCGATCAGGTTCAGGGGGTGCCGGAGGAACGCCAGCTTGCTGCGGTCCTGGATGAAGCGCAAGGTGAACTCCAGCGAGAACCAGGCCACGCACACCGTCTCCACGATGAAGATGTTGTAGCACATCTGGGAACATTTTCCCTGGTGGAGAGAGACAGTGGAGAGAGCATGGTGAGGATCAGGATGTGTGAGTGGAGGCTGCAGTCACTAGAGGGAACCACCGCTCTGTGAAACACAGGAGCAATGAGCACTTCGCTGCAGCATTTCACACAAAGTGAATCATCTTCCTAACCAGCCATTTCTGAATACTGATTATTTGTATTATGGCATGTCCTTGTAGTGGATAAATGGCAAATATTTTAACAAAAATAACATACAAGGCACAGTTTAGTAAAAATAAAGAATACATATGGTTTAAATTCCTGATTATTTCATTGCTATTGTAAAAATAAAATGTATAAAAATATAAAATGTATTCAAGTAAATCCTTTTATAAATAAAATTGAAGAACAGAATCGATACATACATTTTAGCTAAATGTATTCATAAAAACATAGATCCTATTACCTCATGCTCATAACAGTTATTTTTCATGAATTATGATTAAGCTTTCTTAAAAGTTTTGCCTTTTTTCTGACTAACGATGCTTATTCAAAATGTGGCAGAACACTTTCCAAGCATTTCAAAGAAAGTACAGAATGGCATTGAGATATTTAAGCGCAGTGTACATCGAGGTAAAACATGATTATGAAACTCCCACAGAGGAGGACATGGTTTGAGTGGATCTGTACAAGCACCTGATAACTGCAGGAAACCTGTTCTCACACTTTTAATGCAACACTGATTGATCTTCTGTGTTATTGCTCTGCTGGATCGATTGATATTGTGACCTCGGTGATGAGTGTCTTGTGTTTGCCCCCCCCCCCCTCTGTCTCTCTATCGGAACCATGGATAGCCTACAGCTATTTGTTTACGTGTTTAAAAAAGCACCAGAAGCTTATATACACATCTAAGTTGTTCGTGCCCCATCACTTTTCTACATATAAAAACGCCACTGACAGTATGTAACACTTGCACTTCTATTGGCTAGCACTCCAACACATTGTACGTGATAGGCTAAGGGGCGGGACATCTCTAAGCGGTTGTCCAATCACAACAGAGCCGGACAGCTACCCAATCAGAGCAGACTGGGCTCTGGTTTCAGACAGAGGGTGAAAAGAGGCGCTGGAGCACAGGCAGTATGAGAACAATAAAGAGCTTTTTGGAAATTAAATCATGGAGACATGTCCAAGTAGAGACACTACATATTGACATGAACCTGAAGATGAGCATTATCGGGTCATTTAAGTGTAGTCCTTGTATTTCTTTCATTTTTTTTACATTTTCCAGAACACCCATCACTGGTTAGCTGAGTGACTTTCTGATTGTAAAGGAGATAATGTTTTACTCATCTCACATTTCATTGCAGCCAAAGAAGCCCTATGACCAAATGAAACTTAGAGAGCCCCACGTAAAAGCAGGCCTACTGGATGTTAATGTTGAGTCAGCATCAGGAAATGTGGCTAGGAGTACCTCTCAAATAAAAACCGTTGAGATTTGGTGCTGCCCTCCGCCCACCGACACTACCACACATGCAGTACCGGCACTTGATTCCCTGACAAGGAGTGAAAGTGGAACATTTGAAAACCACTAAAACATGTTTTTGAAATAGAAAGTAAAGTGGTGGCAGCTCCTCTGCACTTCCATCCAGAGGAATAAATTCATCAAATGTGTGTGGCTCTAATATTCCATTTTCCTTTGATGCAGCTATGTGCTAATTATGGTTAGGAGTGAAACATAATAATAAAAGCACGCTCTTTAAATATTTTTCTCTAATCTGGCAGGACAACCTGCTCTCTCAGCAGTCGCCCTTTCCTCGCTGTGAGGGTTTTTTAAATGACATGACAGCTGGGACATGCCATCATTAGGATTCTCTAATGACTGCTTTTCAAAATTACACATCAATTAACCTCAGTTAAGCTTCTGAATACAGCTCAGACAAAGCCAATCCCAACACAGCATGGGGTTCAAATATTCATTTTCATGCCTGAAAGACAAATCCTCAACAGACAATGGAGTTGTGTTGAGTCCTGTCTCCATTTATTTTTTTCCTAACTGATGTGAAAACACTTTTCGTGATATTTAAAATGAAGGGGTTTTAATGGTAAGGCGTTAACTTGTGACGCTCGTAAACATTTACACAGATTAATCATATTACAAAGTTTGACCCAACTTCCTTGATTGGTCAACCGCTTAGAGATGTCCGGCCCCTTAGCCTATGTTGAAGTAATAGCCAATAGAAGCGCAAGAGTTACATAGTGATGTCACTTTGTTACTGAAGTAAACAAAGGAGACCAATGGAAGCATTTCAGGCAGGTGTGTGTGTCCGAATCTCCGAGCAGAGGACCACATTATTTTTTATATATGGTTTAATTGTCAGGAAACTTAATTTCTCCTGGGATTAATAAAGTATTTTGATTGATTGATTTGTTTGATCTATCCCCAAATTATAAATGATAAAGGTCCTCTATTATACTGTTTTTCATCAATATATTATAGGTCTCAAATATATAAAAAAATATGTCTCTGAAGTGTTTGGCTGAAACACCAGACAGATCATTGCAGCATTACCCATAATCCCCTCTGTTTCAGCCCTGTTTCCAAAGTGCTGATTCTCTGTCTGTTANNNTTTTTTTGAAGCTGTTGTTGGCCTGTGGAAAAATGTAACCATAAGAAATGACTCTGGAAAAGCTGCAGATAGAGCCATAAGAAATGAATGCAACTGATTATTTAATGTTGTTTTTATAGGCAATAATTTAAGCTTTGTTAGTTCCAGGTTTAATATGTGCAATAAGTTTTCATAAGTTTCAATACGTTTTGCAATAAACATTGAACCAGTCCGGCCCTCGACTAGTACCGATTTTTTGATTTTGGCCCACTGTGTATTTGAGTTTGAAGCTAATTGGACTGCAAGCTGTACCCGCAAACTCATCCGAGTGCATTTACTCAAGTACATCTAGGTACTTGTACTTTAGCTAAGTTTTTCCATTTTAAGCCATTTTATCGTTATACTCCACTACAGTTTAGAAGCCAATACTGCACAACATTTTTCTGAAAGCTTTAGTAACTTATAATAATACAAAATACAAACCAACGAATATAGAATATTGACATATCATTATTGGTTAAGACATCCAGCAGTAGTATATACATTTCATTAGCACAACTGCTCTTCTATGTGTTATACATACGGTGAATATTCCTCTTGAGTTGGGCCTTACATTTCTGCTGCAGGGATTTCTAGCTCTGCAGATGAGAAGTTAAACGGTGAAAGCCCCAGGTTACTGAAGCACGAGGCAGTCTCTGTGGACTCCAGCAGATCAAATGCTGCCTCTTTGAAATGTGATGAGATGGGGTGAATTTAAGGGTTCTCTATCGCAGAGCTTGAGTTCACAGTAGGCGACACATCCAAAGCTTAAAAAATTATAAGCCCATATGATACCGCAGAACATCTGAGGCTGCATCTTTAATATTTTGTCATGTGACACTCCCAGCTTAAGACTTCCCCTTGTTTCTGAATGTTTCTTGGGGAGTTCACTCGTATTTGGGAAGTGAGAAAATCCTCATGTGACATATGCATGACACATCAGAGGAACTGAAATCCGTTTATTTTTTACCTGGTTTGCTTTATGGAAATCTCCTGAAAGGATTGGAGAAACGATGGGGAAATAGTGCAACTGAGGGGGGTGAGGAAGTGTATGGGAGGACGTCTTGGGGAGGAGGGAGAATAACGAAAGCTCTTGAGGATTATCTTTTTCTTCCCCTCTATCTCACTCCCTCTTCCTCTTCCCTGCTCCTTGTTTGAACACATGACCGCAGCACATCAGTTCACTTAATGATGACCATATTTAGATTATAGCAGAAGTGCAGAGAGAAAAGAAAGAAAAATGACGTCTGAGTCAATCTCAATCTTTATTTATTTATATAGCACATTTAAAACAACCTCAGTTGACCAAAGTGCTGCACAGGGAAAACATATAAAATAACACAATAGGAGTAAAATAATAAAACAATAATTAAAATCAAGATAACAATCACAATAACTAGAGACATATAAAAACACTCGTATTAAAAGTAGTACCGTAATTTTCGGACTATAAGCCGCACCTGAATATAAGCCGCAGCAGCGTCATACCACTCTCGGTTCCACTTTTACTTTTGCGCGCTACCTGTCTCACTCTTTTCCGGCCTCCAGCTTTTCCTGCTGGAACCCGCCGCTTAAAGGTGGGGGTCCGCGGACCGGCCATAGAGCCCATAGAGTTAAAGGTGGTGGCCGTTAGCTGTAAAAATCCATAGATTAGCCGCACCGTTATATAAACCGCAGCGTCGAAAAATAGGGAAAAAGGCGCGGTTTATAGTCCGAAAATTACGGTATTTGAATCCCAAATTTGAAAATTATTTTGTTACAGCAGCAATTTGTCCAGGCATTAAAATATTTAAAAGGTGGAAAAAAGGATATATATATTAAAAAAAAACGGCAAATATGTACACATATTTGCAGTAGAGGGGAATACACAATAAAACAAATTCTTGATAAGTTAGTGTTCTATAAAAGACCAATACATAAAGCAACATAACTATAGACATACAGTAGCAGAGATATATGATAGTATATACATTACAGTTGTAACTCAAAGCAACCCAACCTCGATAATGCCCATTTCTTCAATACAGTAGTAAAGTATTCTGTCTATTCTGGGTATTTCGTGCACCACAGAGGAACAATACACATATTCTCACTGTTGAAACACAATGCAGTGAACCCCGCGGGTCGCATGCCACAGATGCCTCAGATCTCATCGTTGTTCACGAGTAGTGATTATAGCTGCTGTGTGCGTGTCTGTATTCATCACTAGTGATAAGGGAACAGCTGAGAGACCGTGGGCAATAAAAGAACAGGTCATTTGTGTTTAACATGAGATTAGTTTATGATCCGTTTGCTTTTTCGCCTCCTAATAAACTGTTTCATTGTGCAACGGTAACTGTTGGTTAATGTGCTGGAATGTGTTCGCTGATTAGCAACAAACCTGGTGAGCTAAGCGGAGGAAATTACAGTAATGTTCTCCGTCTGTCTCCTATAAGCCATGCCCTGTCACACCCAGTCTAGGAAGGGTAGTCCAAGTTCTGAGCTAAATCAGGGGACTTCTTTTTGTGCAAGAAAGTAGACCCTAGGTTTGAGTCAGGAAATCATCATTCAAAGATAACACAGTGACAGGAATTTCAAGAATCTCAGAAGTGAGGTTTTAACGCGGGGGAAAATTCACTTTCATCATGTTGTTGCATCACAGATAATTGTGGGGTGAGGACACAGACACAGTGTGTAAACTCACACACTCCCAAGTACAACCAGACTCTTCCTCTGAACTTTATGTCCAGATTGGTGTCACGTGTCTGAGCATCTCTTTTTCCATCACTAAGGCGTGGAATATTTTGTAGACATGTCTAGATTTGTCAAACAATGACACGGCTTCTCCATATTTAATCACAGTGCTGCCTTGGAAACCAGGATGTGTTGGGCTCAAGCGATGCTGTGTGGGATTTGACATAATGTTGGGGATGGAGTAGGTGGGGTTGTTTCCAGATGAGCGGAAGGAGAAGACGGAAGATGGAAAGAAGGAAGAGATTACCGGAGATTAATTATAATCGGGGTAAAAAGTTCTTAGTAGAATCTCTTCCTGTTCTGATGAAGAAGCCTTTGGAGAAATGCTCATTCGCTCTTGTTAAGAGTTCAATGGGAACATCAATCCCACTTGTATATGACCATTAATTCATACATGCTACAGCTTGTTAGCTTAGCTTTGCATAAAGACTGGAAACAGAGGGAAACAGCTAGCCTGGCTCTGTTTGAAAATAACAAAATCCATCTACTAGCACCTCCTATTTGTTATGTATGTCAGTGAAATGTATTAGTTCCCTTTTTTTTATAATTGCCATTTGTTTAATTCGTACAAAAAGTGAAAGTTGGTAAAAGTCACTGCTCCCTGAAAAGCAATGGTGCAGCACATAACCCCACGTCAAGCACACCATTTTTGTTTTTACATAAATGGACAATATTTAAAAGATTTTAGAAGTACTCTTAACACATATTTAGTTTCCTTTCAAACATAGGCAAGCTAGCTGTTTCCCGCCATTTCTAGTCCTTATGCAAAGCTAAGCTAGTAGCTAGCATTTAGCATAAAGACAAAAACGCAGGATCAAACAAATGTCCATAATTCCCAAAATGCTTAAAATATTCTTTCAACAGTTTCTTTAGGTCTCTCCCTTCATTGCTGACACACAGACATCACCTGCTCTAAAATGGCCCAGATATTTTCTTACTGAGCCTCAATCCCAAAATAATTTGGTGTATGTCATACTCAGATTAGGAACAGGGGATAACAGTAAATCCATGAACCTACAGTTGGTGCCAGCGGTGTTTGTTGTTTGGAAGTGTACAAAAAAATTCCTCTGTAAGCACAGGGTTTAAGATAGAGCGGCCAGCTGCTCAGCTCCACCGGCCCGGAGAGATGTCATATGATTTCGAAGGTCGGGTTAGCTGTGGCGTGTGCAAACAAAAGGTTAACTCAACACACTGTAGGCCGCTTTTTAGCAGAAATATCATTGGTGTGAAATGCACAGGCTCACAGGGAAAGGGATAAGGGCTCACTGCCTCTGATCCTATTATAGAAGCGATGCACTGCAGAGAGGCTGTAGAAATGGGTAAACAAGATGTTTTTATGGGAATCATCTTGCAGTATACCCCGGAAATATCACAATGGAAATAATTCCTTAAGGGTGTCTCACCTTCTCTCTTTCTCTGTCACTTTCCCAAATGCTTTCACTAAGTGACAGACATTCCGCATAATTCAGAAAGCCGCCGCTAATCTTGCCGTTTTCTTCATCAGAAAGGCATGCAGCGTTCTGGCCCAGAAAGTGTGCGTGTGTGTGCGTGCGTGTGTGTGCGCGTGTGTGTGTGTGTGTGTGTGTGTGGCATGCAGCTATCCTACATCTGTGCAGTGTGTTGGTTTGTGGAATGATTGGAATCGCCTCCATGGCAACAGGCTGTGTGTATATTTGTGTGCGTGTTGAGTGGTAAATATTGACTTCACCACCTCCCCATCCCTGTGTCTGCCCGTGACAGGAGCAT
>NW_011337497.1:106483-107628 GCF_000735185.1 Notothenia coriiceps
GGGGGGGGGGGGGGGGATCGGTACACACACACTCTATCTACTGTAGGACTCAGCAAAGTCCTGCCATCGGGGGCGTTTGTTTACCTTCGGACCTCCAAACACGTAGGAGCTTCTCTGAGTGGTTCTCAGTCTGATCCAGTGTGTACTCACTATGGAAAAGAAGCTTAAATGCCACGAGTTTTTGTGACATTTCATTTAGCTGAGGCCTTTATCCAAAGCGACTTACAATAAGCGCATTCAACCATGAAGAAACTAACTCAAAAGCAAGAATCCTGCAGATGCATTTCCTATCCATAACCCTAACCAGATGAGGTGTTACTGCATTAGCTTCAAACAAAAAACCCCCCCCCGTTTAAGTACACACTACACAGACGTCATTGCGTGTCTTGTCACACCCAACTCTCTTTTTTCTCAGGTTATAGTTTTGTCGTTTAGATCTGGTTGACTTGACACGAAACATTTAGAAACTCTACCGAAATTTACGTTTTATGAACTTATTAGACATTGCTACTAATAATTCGAACGTCCGTACTTCCTCCTTCTATCACACATTATCAACCGAGCTGTACTTAACTATTTGACGTTCCGAATTAGATTGACTGATTGTAAGAATTCTATCTGTAAAGTCTTATTTCGGAAATAGTCTCTTTCTCTGATCTCAGCCGTTAAACGCTCCGAAAGTGTCTCGATTTCTTATGTCAATAAGACATATTAGCAGTCAGGTTGAGTAAAGGAAAATCAAAAAAGCGAAAGTTCGATCTCATCTAAACTCTAGTCACCCTCGCCTACTCTCCTCAAGATCGACCGTAACAAGACTGTACGTTTTTTAGATTTACTCATCATGTGAGTAAGGCGCTCAAACTTTGTAACGAATGCATAACGTAAGGATCTATTTCTGTACTCTACAACAGCTCACTCTGCCTCTTATCTTCGTACTCTCGTCTCCTGTGTCTATTACTCTCTTTTCGCTCTCCGTGTAATATTAGGTGAAGGTGCAAAGACGTCCGAGAGACACCATAGACGTCGACGACCGCGGACCGAGGCGATATAGAAGAGCGAATGAGCGGAGAGGGCAGAGGGAGGAGGGAGAGGACGGACGGAGTGGAAGAGGGAGAGAGCGAGTGGGCGCGACATCGTCGTGACGG
>NW_011337497.1:107659-120881 GCF_000735185.1 Notothenia coriiceps
GGTGTGAGTTAATGGAAAGACTGGCTGGATACTAGTCATTTGCTAAAACCTGTGATCACTGATGAACAAACACAACCAAGCAGCCATTTCCTCTATTGGTTTATGTTGAAGCAGAAGAGAAACAAGATGACGTTCGACTATAACCAATGTTTGTGCGCAACCAGGAACCAGCCCACCTGTTGTGGTTACTTTATCAAACTGTCTCGTAAACTGTTGTGGGTGGAATTGTTCCCAGAGCTCCAGGATTTGTTGAGACAGGCTCAGAGAAGCGCTTGCTTTGAGGCCTAACGGCAGCACTTGTTTGGCCGGTCTGTCCCGTCTCGTGTTGTGTTCAGGGCCCCAGATGGAGTGTCATCAGAGCGTTTGGCGAGTACGATTAGGGCATAGATGTTGATAATCTGGTCAGAACAAGCAGCGCTGGATTACGCTTCGATTGGGGGCTGGTGACGCAGGAAGCCAAAGCCTCCATATTCTCCCCACCCCCCTGCTGTAATAATTACATAGAGAGCATTTAGATGAAGGAATACATCAACCAGGCCGACATCAGGATCAGTCGCTCACAGAGACACATGTACAGTCCCTATAGACCAGCATGCAAGTCCTGAGCTTCATCGTTTGTTCTTTTTCACTCCATCGAGGAATCAGAAAGGCTTTATTCCTCCCACTGAGGGACATTGTTACGGTGAAGGGGACAGTAGAGTTAAAGAGAATAATACAGCTGCAATAAATAAAGAGGCAAGCACATGTGTATTAAAAGGTAGAATAGATCAATTGTAGTGTTATAAAAATGAAGTGGTACATTTTAAATGTGATATATTGGCAGCCAGATAACACAGTTTTAACAACATTAAATAATGCAAAGCAGCCAGTAATTGCATTGTAAACATTGTAAAATAAAAACAAGAAGATTGGATTTATTTTCGTTTTTTTACTTTTCATTGAAATAAAACCATTTGGTTGGGGTTGGGTCTTTGTGTGTGATTTTGGTTTAAGTAAATACTATCCATGTTCATACTCTCAAGCAAATGTGAACAGGGCAAACACACACGCACCATTTTTAACGTTTGAGGGCTTATGCAAATTCATTTAAAACAGGATGATATTCTGCCTTTGTTCACTCAGCTCGCTTAACTACCTACCCACAAGAATAATCCAAGAAAGAAACCTGATGACAAATGTCAATTTATTTCTTCTCAAAATGTTATTATGAAATTAATGTCACCTGAAGATAAAAACCAAGATTTTTATTATTTTTATTTTAGGGACGTTTAAGTAAATTAGCATATTGTGTAACATTAAAACAGACAGGAAATCTGTGACTGTATCCTTTAAAATAACTGATAGAAGTGTCTGACCCTGAGAGTGTGTGATACTTTAAATTAGGACCCATAGTATAAATGTATGTATATTATTATAGCTGTTAGAACTGTATAGGCAGGTTGCTTCTAACGGGCATCCTTAGGACTTCAATGCATTACAATAAAAACAGCAGTAAATACAATTGAAACAAAAGAACATGAGTAAAGGAACGCGTTGTTAGAAGTCATGAAAATTGGATTTATAGGATAAAGCTTTGAGATATATACACAATAATCCTATACCTCTGGGGCCTGTGGCTCCTTGTGTGTAGACTGTGTGGGACACGTCCTGCACAATGGCCTCATTCAGGATGACCTCATCTCGCTTTTCTGATGTAAAATGTACTTCTGCTTAATAAGTGGTCTAGCTCGGGTCGACTCAGAGACTGGGATGATCTCACCATCTTCTGCTGAAGTAACAGAGTTATAAACAGACACAAACCACGTTAGGAGCGTGTCAGCATCAGATCTCTAAAAGAATCAGCTACTTAGCCATCTATAACTCATACTTAAATCTATGTATTATAGTTGATCTAATCATGCATATTAAAATGTAAGTACAGCTACATTTTCCATCCGTTTTTGGGGAACTCAAATCTGGATAGCTTTTGAAACAAAACAAAATGCTGTACCTCTAAGGATTGTTTGGAAAAATGCCTGAAAAATCTTTTGACCACCTTTTCACATTTTCTTTCCTTTCGTTTTGATTTTTTTTTAATAAAATTTGTATTTTTAACATTATTTTTCTGAGTGTATTTTTAAATTGTGCAAAACAATAAAATACAAAGTCTTTATTGCTGTCATCTTAAAACAAGTCAGATATAAAAAGTGGCGTTATCTACTAAAAGGCTACAACTTAACCTGAAATGCGCACTTAATTATGAATGATACACTTCCTTTGACGCACAGCAGGTTCACGGCTGCTCTTGAGGGGTCACACCCACTAATGTTTCAGGGTGAGGAAAGCGTTTAGTTTAAACGTTTATTTCTGACGACCTAATCTGATAATTATGTTCAAACTAGTCACAGTATCTTGAGACTCACCTTGGAAACTCATCTTTTTATTCAAATGATTTAATAATGCATAAAGATAAAAAGTAGACCATGTCAAAAAAAAAAATCTTTTTAAACTACGGCTGCACTTTCTTCTGTATTTCTCTTTCTTGGAATTGTAGCTCATCTCATATTTCTTGCCTTCAGTGATTCAATGTGAACTTACGAAAGTCCCGTCTTTATGAACTAGCTCTTGTCATTCCTACAAAGTGTGAAGACAAGTGTCCGATGTTGTAATTGTAGTGTTGCATAATATGCCTAAATGTGACTTTTCCCCTTTCTGCCTGAGGCATCAGGTGGCGGGTCTTTAAGTGAAGGTAGACTCTCAGAACATGCCATGTGTTATATCACAGGCCTATAGCAAGGAGGGACAAGTGAAGGGTCTACTGTAGCTGTCATTGCAGCATTCAGGTCCTGACATGCCACTTCACATAGCTGAGTTTCTCTCAGTATGAGTTTGGTTTTGCTTCAGCTTCAAAGTGGGAAGTCTCTGATAAGAATGCATTCCAAACTACTGCCCGGTGATGACAGACAGAAATGTGGTTTTCTTACTAAGAATTCAACTTTTAATAGCAGAACCAATGATAACAGTTTCTTGGCTAAAGCGACACTCCCCTAGCATAGTACATCGAGTACAAAAAAGAATGTTTATTCTAAGGAAAGAATCACAACAAGGTTACAGCTGAAAACAGATACGTTTAATAAAACATGGTCGCCATTAAAACAGACAACACCTGACTCAAGCACCACCTATTTATTTTATTTTATTTCGTACTTACTTTGATTCACTGCACTTGTACTTGTTTCCTCTGGAATGTAATGATACTAACATACCAGTACAGGTATCGTGGTGTCATTTTGTTGATGTGAAGGGAAGGACAGAATCTGTACATGTGTTGTTTCATGAGGAAAGGAATGATTATATCTGATGTACAACAGGTGAAGTTATGCAAGTTATGTTATTCCTCCCGTTATGTTTTTTGTTGTCTGCAAAAAAAAGAATGCATACAAACATCTGAAGCAAGATTGTTCAAATTTGAAGCCTATTTCCTCCTTCCTGCAACCATACCAAGATTTTTTTTAAACTAGTCAGTGCACAGTACCCCTACAAAGCCGGTGTTGTTAGTGAAAAACGGACCAGTGTCATGATCCTGCCTTGGCAAACACTCCACCAGCCTCTTTTTTGATGAATGACAACACCTCTTTTCTTTTATTTCAATGAGAGGCTACTATTCATGGGTTGTAATTGTTTTCCTTTCATACCGAATGAAAAGCAAGCAAAACAGGGATGTGTAGGGGGGAAAACAACCCCGGAAGCAATATTAAAAGACTATTCCCTTTTACCAAAAGCCCAGGAGACTTGAAGGATTTGGAATTCATTGTCAGATCTTATGCATAATTAAGTAAATCCCCCACCCAGCCAGCCACATACCCCCCTTCTTGCTTGCCAGAGGGATTTTACATGCAGCCCTGCCTTCCCCCACAGACAGTGGGCGCTTGTTACAGTGCCTAAACCCTATTAGGCCAGAATCAAGCTCTCGTTATATTAGCTGCTGATGAGACACTCGCAAACATGAGTCCTGCAAAACATGACATTGTCTGGCTTCATGACTTCCTGTGTTTCCATATTTCCTGCCGGCTGTTGGAGCTAAACCACGCTCAAATCTGGCAGCCCGCAAGCCACAGGCCACTTCTGTGTCTTGTTTATGCCGCCTGCTGTGATCTGACAAAAGAGGGCTTTGTTGCAAACTGAGTGTGAAGAAAAGCCAGAGACCGTTTGGTGTTTCCTTGGTCGTCGCTGTGCAGTGTTTTAGTCTGGGTACGCAGTCTGGGTCAGAGTATTGGGAGGGAAAATAAATATATATATACAGCTGCCTCCAAACACGCATATGCCTGCACAAGTCAGTCACCATTATTTAGTTATGGTCTGTCCACAAAATGTGTTATTTAACCACCGTCTGAGATATCTCATTAAGGCGACAAACCCTTAAGTGAAAGCTTCATCTGTCAAACGGTGGAGAGCCTTTACGCAGCGAATGACTGGAGATGAGAGGAAAAAGCGTCTCCCCCGTGCTCCGATGGCTTATTAACTATGCAACCAGTCTGAGCACACATCATACACAGAGCTGCTCCCTGAGACACCCGTCATCTTTGTGTCTGCGCTCTGTGTGTGCCAACCTGCACGCTACGTTACACTAACTGGGATGCGACCCCCTTTGTGCAAACATGACCTCAGGGGGAGATATCGACTGTCCGGCCCTCATTGACCCCCTCTCCACTTACTTCCTCTCCCCCCCCCCCCCCACCTTGCCCATTTGTGGGGCCAACCTAAAATGAACCGCTGTGCTATGTGCCCCTCTAGGGCAGCACGATTCATCAAAATGTGATGGAAATTGCAATATGGACTGTTGCAAAATTCAAATTGCAGGTTGGAAATATTTGTTAAAGTCTAAATATGTGTTAAAAATACCTTTTTTTATTATAAAGTATTGTGGAAATGCAGAGATACCCCAGCCTACAACCATGTTCTAAAGACATAACAAACATATATTTGGTCCAGATCCTTGTAAAAAATCACACCATGATAATTTGAGTATATTTTTCAATGAAGTTAATGACATAATGATCACATCCTCCTATATCGGACAAAATAATTGCATTATTTATATTTTCTAAATTGAGCAGCCTTATTCCTCTCCCCTTTCTCGCTCCTCTCGTCCTTTCGGTCCTCTATCCATCGCTCTGTCTATTTAAACTGCTGGATGCGCTCCAATGTGCACATATACTCGATGAATCTCCTACAACTGACTGAAAGCCCATGTCTCCTACATTGTCTCTGCGTCTTATCTCCTAGCAGATTGTCTGAAAAAAAGGGGGGCAATGAGGAAGCTTCCAAAATGACAGAAACCATGACAGCTTCCGTAATATCTCTAGCTTGGTTAGATAACTGTGCTCTTCTCTGTGCCACACATTTGCCTAGCATATGTCACTGCATCACTGTGACTGGGAGCGTGCCTGCTAGCCTGTGTAGCGTAGTGGCTCATTTAGGATTAGCCTGTGAATGAAAGTGAGGACATGCTGACTCCAATGTCAGATCCAACATGTCCTCCTAAATAGCAAGAGTCATGCAGAGGATGTGAGCAGAAGGCGGAGCAGCTTGACACTCCCCACACACTCCTCTGTTTATCAGAATGGACTCTAAAGCCACCCCACCTAAATGTTTTTTTTTGTAAATTAGCATTTTCTAGTTGACCCCTGTGGCTATATCCAACCATGATAGCACAGGCTTGAGTCTCTAAATTATCCTTGGCTTAGTGTAATGATTTCCCGACACTAAGCTGTTATTAGAGCCACTTCATCAGAGTGTGCGGGTGAAGCTTCAGTGATGAAGAGGAACAAAATGCAATTCAAAACTGCCCTCTTGACCTTTGGTCTGTTTTTATTAGATCTTGTTTGATCGTCTCAAATGTTGTCCTTTGCCGAGAACTCACTGATGCTTTCACTGATTACATTTATTTGAAACTAAATAAAATAAAAGCTATCTTCAAGTAATGTGCTGTTGCATAAGGGGAGATGATCCAGAGAACACACATTGATCTGTGGCTGCACAGTAGAGTTTCAACTAATTTTTTTTTTTTACCATTAAAGCTGCACTGATCAATTATTTTAAATTAACAATGGATCACATGAGCTAAGAGTAAAGCAAACAGGGTCATGCACTTGAAGTGATGTAACAACAGAGAATTATTACCCTGCAGTTCACACAAGCAACAGAGCATTTACGTTTCTTCTAGGCAATTTGTAGCTACTTCCCAAGCACACAAGGCCAACGTTACTTCAGTTATCAACTAACAGGTGAACATAGTGATTCATTAAAGGGGGCCTGTTCAGGTTCATATCAGTATGTTGTTTCTCTACTGTGACATTTTCACATGATTTAATGTTCAAAAACCTCTTTATTTTTCTCATACTGCCTGGGCTGCAGCACCTCTTTTCACCCTCTGTCTGAAACCAGAGCCCAGTTGTGATTGGTCAACCACTTAGAGTTGTCCCGCCCCTTAGCCTATCACGTACAATGTGTTACAGTACATGTTACTTGTTAGATACTTTTCTCCAAAGCGACTTACATAATCAATACTATGGGCAATCCCCACAGGAGCAATTTGGTGTCTCAGGGACACAACGACATGCTGACTGTAGTACAAACCTATAACACACAACAGGAAAGGGAAGACTCACAAAAGCCTAATATGGCCCCTTTAACATTATCATGTGAGCACGTTGGCTTGCTAGCAACACTTTGCCTGAGCATAGCCTTGCAAATTAATTAAATTATTGATGACTAATCTCCTGTTAATCAGCTCATATTTAGCTCTAAATCAAAGATGAAAAGCATTAGTTACCCCTCAATGAGTATTGTAGCAGTGATGTAAAAAGGGTGTGGTGGGCGGTAACTTTACAAAAAATAGCTGACTCATCTTTAAATGATCAGTTTGAATAAAGTGTTGATATATGTCTCTGTATATGCATCTGTTTCTGACACGTGTGTGTGTGTGTGTGTGTGTGTGTGTGTGTGTGTGTGTGTGTGTGTGTGTGTGTGTGTGTGTGTGTGTGTGTGTGTGTGTGTGTGTGTGTGTGTGTGTGTGTGCGCTCAGCTGGTGGCAGTGTGTGTCATGTCTGCGCTGAACAAGGAGTGGCAGCTGCTCCCCTATCCGTTGGGAAGCTGTGGTTCATGTGGTCTACATGATACTGAGTCTCAGTGGGCTTAGAGCCACGTCTCTGGTTTCTGCATCTGGCGTATTTGCTGTCAGAGGAATTTTTCCAGAGCATGTATTCTGAGAAAATAATATAAGAAGCAATGTACATTTATTATGGTATTCCTCTTTAAAAGTGCCTTGAAATGCAATTTTATTGTATTACACTCAATCTCATTGACTTTTCCTCTCTGTCCTTGAATGCTCTGCAGTCCTGGGCCATGGGGGGATCCAAGAGTAAGCCCAAGGATGTCGGCCATCGAACCCGCAGCCTCGAGGGCACCCTCAGCTCCGGAGGGGGAGCCGGCGGACACCACTCCAACCAACAGTCCCTCACACCCAACCGTAATGCTGCTATGGATGGTCCGGGGGGCAATCCGTCCATGACCAAAACCTCAGAGCTGACCCTGTTTGGAGGCGTGGACAATAACGCTGTCACCTCTCCCAACAGAATCACACTAGCAGGTGAGGACATCAGCTTGGTTTGTTTTGTCGGTTGTTTTATTTCCTGTGTGAATAATCTCCAACCGTTATCCCCTGATAGGAGGCGTGACGACCTTCGTGGCTTTGTATGACTACGAGTCTAGGACGGCCTCAGACCTCTCCTTCAGGAAGGGCGAACGCCTCCAGATAGTGAACAACACGTAAGGAAAACACAAAAATAATCCAATGCTCATTTCTGTTTCCCTTTTTACAAACAAGTTAACTAAAGATTGATCCAAGAACACTTTTTCCTACACATTCGCTGTGTGTTTGATGACAAATTCTGCAGATAAACACGCCCACAGACTGTCTGAGTTTGTCCTCAGTGGTCTGACTGGCTGCTTTGCATCCAAAACGCATGTCACTTGTCGTCTCTCTGAAAGCCACTGTAACCATAGAAACGGGCTTCCGTCAGTGGAGCTTGCTTTTTGTGTCACAGACACTTTTTGCTTCATTCAAAAAATATTGCTCAGCCCACCTCAGTATGGACATGGATATTTGTATCGCTTTTTCCTGGGAATTAGACACTGTGCAAGACCCAGTTACCACATAAATCTAACCTGCTTATGAGAGTCATGCTTGTTTGTTTAAATAGGGGCTTGCTTTATGAATCAATATGGGTGCAGTGACCAATACATTGACAATGAATCACCCCCAGTGCTGCTTGCCCATTTACAAACTACTGAACTAGAAGGCAGAAGCCAAGCACAATAGTGGATTATCGCTGCATCTGGCCCCTTAAGCCAAAGACCTGGGTCGTTATTGGGTCAAATACACCCAGAATCCATTAAAACATATCCAAGATTAGTTGACGGGCTATCACAGTCAGATACACTCGTCTTAGCTTAGATCATTTCTACTTTTTAAGCCATGCATAGTGACCTGATGGGCTCTTTTTATGATATTATTATGACCCTGCAAGTAGTCAGCCTAATCCTTTGTCAGCAAGTTCTGTAATGGTTTAAATATTTTTACATGCATAGCTTTATGCATATTGGTCGTGTTATGAGTGTGTTCTGTGTCCTCTGCTGTTCTTCCACTGCTCAAAACGTGCTCTCTGTATTTCTTTAATCTCTTTTCCATTATTTCCCTTTCATCTCTACTTTCCATTTCTCCATCACAAACCTTTTTTTTTACAGGAGGAAGGTGAACTGCAGGTTTGTGAAGCTCCTCTAGCGTTGTATTTGAATGTGCTGTTTGTCTGGCTGTGTGTTTGTATCACCTGAAGCACATGTTCTACTTTTGCCGTAAAACCACTTCTCTAGAAAGGCACAAACCACATAACTCTGCCCCATAAACCCTACAGTAGTCAGGGGGAGGTGGTGTAAAGCCTTGCAGCACTTTATTCAATTAATCTCAACAAGACGAATAAATTATTGTAATTAAACTGTAATTTAATTTAGGATTCTCTAAATTAATACAGTGCTGCAAAGCTACTCACATCCTGATTAAGTTTAGCACACAAGCTCCATCCCTCACGGTTGTCATTCCCACATGGATGCATGTTTGTTCATAGTTGCATAACCTTCAAATATATTTGTTAACAGTAAAGATATCTGGGCTTTTTATTTATCAAGTGTCTCCAGGAGCTCAATAACTGGCAACAACAACAAAAATGTTTTGAGTGAATACACAAAAAAGCTAAATCCTCAGCAATAAAGTATTCATACTCTGAGACACTTGATAAACACTAGCCCTTAAAGTCAGAAGGACTGTTTGTGTGTGTGTTGTGGATGTGTGATGAGCCTCCGTGTGTTTTTCGTTTCATCTGTGCAGAGAAGGCGACTGGTGGCTGGCTCGCTCCCTGACCACTGGAGAGAGCGGTTACATCCCCAGCAATTATGTGGCTCCATCTGACTCCATCCAGGCAGAAGAGTAAAACCTCCTTTTTCCTCCTTACTCTTCCTTTTCAATCTGTGTTTCATCAAGCATGTGAAAGCTATGACACTCAAATACTTGATTCTATAAAATAATCTTGCTTTTTTATTCAATTGTGAATACAAAATGAGCACTCAGAAGAACAGTTTGATGATGTTTGCCTATTTTTCCAGAGTAAAATTAGACAATTAAGACACTCATGTCCGTCCGTTTAATATGACTCTACACCTAGCATACGTTAGCTTGGCTTAAAATAGAGACTAGCAACAGGGGAAAACTGCTACCCTGGCCTCTGTCCAAAAGTAACACATTCCACCTATGTTGACCCTTAAAGTTAACTTATTAACGCACTATATTTTGAGTAAATACTGCATCTGTAAAAAACTTAGTGCAGAAATGTAAATTAAGCGGTCATGAGTGTTTTTTGGCTAGCTGTTTCCCTCAGTTTCGAGGCTTATGCTATGCTAACTGGCTTTAGCTTCGTATTGACCGTACAAACATGAGTGGTATTAATCATTGCATTTAAGTCTAGACAAGAAAGTAAATAAGTGTATTTTCCAAAATATGGAAGTATTCATTTAAATGTCTCTGGTACGTTGACTGTTTTCTTCTCCTTGGAGACATGCACTGCTGTTCTTTACTTGCTAACCTGCTTGCTTCAACAATCAAGTCACACAAACTACTTTATACTTTTCTAACAACTCAATTTTTCACTTTTCCTCCTGCCTCTCCAGTCATCTCAGACTGACTCTAGAGTCCAGGTAAGCAGCTGTTGCACAGTAGGCATTAGTATGCATTGCATCTGGTATGCAAAGACATTCTGAAAACATGAGCAATAACTGACCCTCGCTTCGTCATTCCTTCTCTTCCACACCCACATTCATCATCGCCCCCTCACCAACCTGTTCCCTGTGTGTCCCATGTTTTTCTTTCTCAACCTCACCAGGTGGTACTTTGGCAAAGTCACTCGCCGCGACTCTGAGAGGCTGCTGCTAAGTTTAGAGAACAGGAGAGGGACTTTCCTGGTGCGAGAGAGTGAGACCACCAAAGGTAAGCATGTGGAGCAACAGAAGCTAACTCATCATTATTCTGCCTCTGTAGACCGGACGTAAGGGTATGAAACCTCAAGTCGTGACCTAAATGTGTTCTTAGCATCGAGTTACATAAAGTGTGCAGTATAGAAAGTTTGATTCAAATGCTTTAACATTAAAAAGTTTGTATTGAAATAAATATCATTATCTTTTATGAAAAACACATTTTCAAAGCCTTGAATGAGAAATTTGAGGAATTGGCTTTGGTGTAAATGGTGCATACATAGACATAGAAAGAGGAATATGTTTTAAAAAAGGAGCCCAAAATAGTTCTGTTATAAAAACTATTTTAACCAATTATGAATAAAGACAATATTTACAGTAAAAGATAATAGAAAATAAAATGTGTCAAATACTATATTCAAAGTGGAGAGCTGTTTAGATTGACGGTATTAGAAATGAGCAATGTGTTGTTCTGATACCTATTCTGATTTGCACGTTATCAATTTGATTTATTACCGAAACTTGCTTATCGTTTTGCACCTGAAGCAACAAAATATGTCAAATAATACACAGTTCTATTAAGCAAAACTAAACCTAAGGGGCTCAATAGGGTTATGCGTTTTTTGGCTTTCTCTAACAGAACAGGGGTTTAACAGAAACTATTGGAGGGTCAGTTTCTAAATATTTAATGTGTCAAGACCTGGGGAAGAAGACGTTATTATTCAATCTATGGTAGGCTTATTCAATCGTACCCAAGTACATTTGTAAATAATTGACTTAATGCAACTTTTTGTCAAATGTAGAAGTGTTTGTGAAAGCTACTCGTGTTCTCTTGCATGAGATCTGAACTTTTCAAACATTCAGGTCTCAAAAAAAAAATGTCACCAAGAAGATGAAAGTGAATTCTGTTTAGCATTAAGAAGTGACACCCTGCTGTTCGTGGTGGTGTGGGTGCAGAAGAGAGACTATTTGGACAGATGGGAAAAGGTTGGATGAGACGCCTGTGGGACTGGAGATGGTTCTGATAGTCAGCTTCTCTGATGCAGAGACACATTCCCCTCAGCTAGTGTGTAAGAGTGTGTGATTTGTACACATGTAAATTACAGGGCTCCCGTAGTTTCCTATTATGGGATTTCTAGCTCGGCGTTGAATGAGAAAAGGGACAAGGTGGGGGTGGAGGGGGGTGAGTTGAGTGAGTTGGGGGNTGGGGGGAGGGGGGGGGTTTGGCCCGAATTAGGTCAGTGTGGAGCTGAGGACTGTGCAACCACCGGTCCACATCGTACAGTAGCTACAATACTCTGTTTATTTAACCTGACTGATGCTGCCCTCTGGTGGTGTAATGACCACATTGTCACCAAAACGTTAAAGCTTAATTTCTCCTTTTTACATCCATGCAAACACGTGTATAACCCCATATCATTATAATTCGTATTTATTAATGTTTTCTTCTTTCCAGGTGCCTATTGTCTGTCTGTGTTGGACTATGACAACACCAAAGGGCTGAATGTGAAGCACTACAAGATCAGGAAGCTGGACAGCGGAGGCTTTTACATCACATCACGCACACAATTCAGCAACCTGCAGCAGCTGGTCAACCACTATCGCAGTGAGTCTTCTTTTCTCTTATTGTCATATTTGGGTTTTTGACACTTGCTTTGTTTCCTGTACCCTAAAGATATCACTCTGTAGTTTAGAAAGAAGCAGGAATTGTCTTTATACCACATTTCTTATCTTGTGTTTCACAGAGCATGCTGATGGGCTGTGTCACAGTCTATCAGACATTTGTCCGGTTCTGAAGCCTCAGACTCAGGGCTTATCTAAGGACGCCTGGGAGATCCCCAGAGACTCCCTCCATCTGGATCTGAAGCTCGGACAGGGCTGCTTTGGAGAGGTCTGGATGGGTAAGCCGTGCTTTGATCTATGTCTTGAAAAGAAAAACTGAACCTCTGAAATATTCTGCAGGTTTTCTGTTTTTCTGTGGAGAACTTAGCTGTTACTGCTCACTGAAAAAGGATGTTCGAAGGCACACTTCCAGTTAAATATTTACAAACTGTGTGAAGAGCAAAGTGCATTTAGAAGTTGCATTCTTCAGATTTTTCCCCAAGAAAATGCATTGGATTTCTTTCTTTTTCCTTAAATGCTTGTGTTGTTACTGCTGCTCATAACTGACATTCCACACTCTTTTTAGGAAACACTTACAGTATTTCTTATTTTACTTTACATTGCATTTAGCTGACGCTTTTATCCAAAGCTCTTACAATAAGTGCATTCGACCAAGAAGATACAAACTAGAAGAAAACAGAATCACATACAGTGGGGCAAAAAAGTATTTAGTCAGCCACCAATTGCGCAAGTTCTCCCACTTAAAAAGATGAGAGAGGCCTGTAATTTTCATTCTANNNTATCGTATCGTATCGATATCGAGATATCTGGCATGAATATCGAGATATGAAATTTTGTCCATATCGTTCAGCCCTAACCTCGATCCAGAGGTTTTAGCCAACTATAGACCTATTTCTAATCTTCCGTTCCTCTCAAACATTTTTGAGAAAGCAGTCACAAAACAGCTGTGTGATTACCTTAATTTTCGGACTATAAGCCGCACCTGAATATAAGCCGCAGCAGCGGCATACCACTCTCGGTTCCGCTATTACTTTTGCGC
>NW_011337497.1:120925-121304 GCF_000735185.1 Notothenia coriiceps
CAACTATGAGAGACAAAATGAGAAAAAAAAAAAATCCAGAAAATCACATTGTCTGATTTTTAAAGACTTTATTTGCAAATGATGGTGGAAAATAAGTATTTGGTCAATCTCAATACTTTATTATATACCCTTTGTTGGTTATGACAGAGGTCAAACGTTTTCTGTAAGTCTTCACAAGGTTTTCACACACTGTTGCTGGTATTTTGGCCCATTCCTCCATGCAGATCTCCTCTAGAGCAGGGGTCCCCAACCCCTGGTCCGCGGACCTGTACCGGGCCGCGGAGGTGTTACTGCCGGGCCGCGAAATAGCTGTGAGTTTATCGTAATATTTGCAGAATTATAAATATATAAAAATATTTTATCAAAAAAATTATATTAA
>NW_011337497.1:121311-126672 GCF_000735185.1 Notothenia coriiceps
CTTATAGTCCGAAAATTACGGTACTTAAAAAACTATGATTTATTTGAAGATTTTCAGTCTGGCTTTAGAACACATCATAGCACAGAGACAGCTCTGGTTAAAGTCACAAATGACATTCTAATAGCCTCAGACAAGAGACTTTATTCTTGTTTTGCTCGATCTCAGTGCTGCATTTGATACTATCGACCATGATATCCTATTGCAAAGACTAGAGCACTTAGTTGGCATACAGGGAACTGCTTTAGGCTGGTTTGGGTCCTATCTATCTGAACGCTCTCAGTTTGTACGTGTCAACGATGAATCTTCCACGCAAACCAAAGTTAGCCATGGNGTGACTTTATTTACGGCTAAAAAAGCATGCTAAAAAGCCCAAGATTATAGAATTAAATGAATAAATAAAAACAAGGATAATTGTGTGTTATTGTTGAGTAAATAAAAGTGTGTTATTTAGAATAGAATAACAAATTAGAAAGAAAAAAAGATTTTAAAAAAATACAGATTTCAGTATTTTGAGGCTCTGAGCCCCATTTCTTTTCCTCACAGACGGCAAAAAAAGTCTGACATTATACGATTTAAAATAAAAACAAATAAATAAAAAGATAAAACACTGGCATGTAATTTACGTGAGAATAAATAGAATGGTTTTGAATAATAGATGAGAGTAAAATCTACGTCACTTTACAGCCCCGCCCACTTTAGGTGAAACCAACGCTGTCATTTGAACGGCGATCAAGCCTGAAGCCACAGAGATCTTCTTTTACTGTCCTTTCTTCTTAGAGGAAGTACAGAAACACGTAACTCTGGATTTTTTTGAATGTTTGAGGTGCAATAAACGACACAGCAGCTTTTTGGCATGTTAAAACTATTATTTTCTGCCTCAATCATGAGAGTAACAGCTGGCGAAATTACAGCCTCGCCTACTGATTTCAAATGTGTGCTCTAAAATGATATTTATAAATGACTATTATCATTATCATAAGCAAGACAATAAATGGCAAAGATATGTAGAAAGTAAACGTCTTTAAGATACGTTCATAAGAAACGTAACGTGGGAGAAAATACGTTTCCAGCTAAACGTAATTGAGAATTCAGTTCAGTTCTGTGGGAACGTCATTTTTAGGAGACAGGGTTGGGCGCTGAGGAACAGCAGAGTGCAGGTTGACAGGTGTCTGTGTTGACATTCCCCTTATTGTGGAATAAGGGGAATGCAGAGATAGGCTTAGGTTCAAGTTAAACAACTAATGTCTGGGTTAGTGTTCATGACTTCATGTTTATGTCATCTTAATATTTAATCTTGATGCACACACATTTTCTGTGTTTTCCAATAGTTTAAAATAGTTGTAACTTGTATTCCACTGGTAAATAACCTGTTCGATACAAAAATGCAATGCCACTTGTAAAAATAAAATAAAATTTCTGTGAACTGATATTTCTTTAGTGAGCTTATTAGAGGATGTTCCCTGAAAGATTGTAAAATGTAATTGAAGATGTCAGACTTAGTATATTTGTTAATAGTTACATACAATACATGGAATTGTTGTGTGTGTGCTCCAAGTGAATCTGCGGCCCCCTGGCGGCCAGTAAATAAATGATGTGGCCACCACCACCATCCAAGTTGCCCATCCCTGCTGTAGGGTGTTCTAACCCTCACCCCAACCCTAACCCTAACGGAGGGATGTGACCAGTAAATATGTAACATGCTGCATTTTTGATTGATTAAAATATGGTGCACCAAGGAAATAATGGATTAACAGCGGAATAGTTACATTTCCCTTATGCCTTTATTCCACCCTGTGAATACAGCAGTTAACAGCGTGGATTACAGCTAAGGATGACTGGGATGTTATTACGTTTCATGCCTCTTGTCCTTTGTCCATGTTACTGCACTTCAGAGCAAACTGATCCGGGCAGCGGACACTGACTAGTCCTGGAAATCTGTCACCTACAGGTGTCAAATGCAGGACCGAGATATGGCCTGTACCCAAATAACCCCTGACGATTTGTCACATGTTCGATGCTGACCTCTTTCACACCTCCCCGGCGTTCCCGTGTGGAGCAGTTGTTTACCTCTAGCTCGGGTTACACTTGTGGTGGTGCCTTGGCGAGTCTTGTGAAACCAAAGCGATGACCTGGAATTCTATACTTTGACCCCTATGTGAGAAGGTGCGCCTGTGACGAGTCTGCACTCACAAGATAGGGTTCTTTCTTTCTTAAAAAACCTCAAACCACTTATGGGCAAGAAAGACATGCATGATACAAAATAAAACCACACCCAGAATCAATACCAGAACATCAATGTAGTTAAAATAGTCTTCTTCCATTCAACACATCCGAGCTAAACACTGCAGGATCATATTTCAGGTCAATCTGGATTTACCATCTCAGTGTATATGCTGACCTTGAATGGTGGAAATGTGAGCCACAGTTCAAACAAGGTGAACAGCACACATATCATTCAAAGGCACTGTGGCCACTAGGCAAAAGGGTATTTCAGTTATATAAAAAAGTCTGTTTAGGCACCATAAACAATAAAAGAGCACACTAGAATATAAAAAGCAACAGGTGAAACATGTGACCACAACAGGCAAAGACAATTATAACACCTTCCAGTTTCTTCACAGAGGAATAAAGATAGACTTATCACTTGGTTTATATCAGATTGTGCTTGTGTGCTCTGGGACAAAGTTAACTGAACGTAAAGTTAAAGGACACGTCAAGCTCAATGTCGGACCGTACTGATGCAACAATAAATATTTATTCACCATTGATTCCTAACATAATTTTCTATTGCAAGTACATTTCATGCCAGACCAAACATTAACCTAATGGGCTGTGCCTCCCAATCCACAACATTAGACCACATGCTGCACAAAGAGAATTTTTTGATAGGGTTTTGCTTCGTTGAAGTTTTGGTTGCTGGGATCCAATTCCTCAAAGTGCTATGTTGTTATCCATGGCTTCACTCTTTTAAGATTTCCATGAATCTAAGAAACCTCACTAGGTTTTTCTCTATGCTGACATGACTGGTATTTTGGCTTTCAGAAACAGTGGACCTTCACATATCTGCAATCCTGGCAATGTGATTATAGTTTGCGTTCTTGACGATGTGTTCACGATAGCATTCAATTAAATGGTGAAATGAAGAAATTGCCGGAGTGTTGAGTTTAAGAGCCTCAAAATATCTTTCAAGAAATAGTTCTTATTTTCTTTGGGAAAAACCCATCGTTGCCTTCTTGGGGACATTTAGATGAGAAGATTGTTAGTCTTATGAATATATAGCTACAGCCAGCATTGGCTAGCTTAGCTTAGCATAACGACACTAGTAAAGGTAACAAAAATCTGCTTACCAGCACAACTAAAGCTCACAAGCTGACACGTTATATTGCGTGTAAAACCAACAACTTGCTGCTAGACTTCGGACCAAACCAGGTTCTGTTATCTCAATAAAAAAATATATTTTATTCATATGCAATAGTCACTGGATAAGATCTTGGCATGGGAGCGATCTGGTTTCCATTTTTTTAGTCTGAGTACCATTGGCCAATGATGTTAGAGAAGACTTTGGTTAAATGCAGGTAAACAGTTCGTTTGGAGAGTGAAAGAGGAGGTACAAATTGGACAAAATGCAATATGGTAACCCATCGGCTATCATCTGATAATGATTTTGCTTGTTTTAAGTCAAAAGATAGCTGGTCAACTGTTGTCTTTTACCTTCAACTCCATTAACAGTGTTGAAGTTACTAGTCTGAGTCTGTGCCTGGATATCTGCTGGTTACACCAAAACCCAAGAATACAATTGTTGTCAGGCACATAGCATATTTTAAGATTGTCATAGTTTTTGAACTATCACATACAATATGTTGGAGCGCCAGCCAACACAAGAGTGAGTGTTACATAGTGATGTCACCAAGTCAAGGAAGTAAACAAAGGAGTTCAATGGAGGCGTTTCAGGCAGGAGGGGGAGTGTGTGGGAGAGACACAGGGATTTCAGCCTTTGCAGACCATTTACAACCTAAAGGTTCATTGTTTTAAAAAGTATATCTATGTAAACTGGGCCCAGTTTCCTATGCAGTCTGTTTGGACTATGTCATTTGAAATGTAGCTTGTAAGGAATAATCAATTTTCTAAAACATCTAAAGCTTTAGGGCAATATAGATGATTAAAAGCATACCATCTGCTCTGTGAGTGACACTCCCTTTTTCCCATTTTCCAATAGCATTCCTGAAACAGACAGGACATATATTTCAACTGTCAGACAAAAAACACGCCACATGTATCTCCCACAGCAGAGTGGGGCAGACATCCAGCAGTTAAAAAGTTGTGTCTGACCATAACACAGGTTAAACATTGACCTGTTTTGTTTTTTAAATCTCTACTCTGCAGAACCTTAGCATGTTCCCCTTTTACAACTGACAATAAATCATAAACTATCCTATTCCTAACCTTAGCGTTAGTGAGAAAAAAGTACTTTCTTGTTTGTTGACTTTGCAGCTCTTCCCTCAGGTGTTGGCACCATAGAGGTTGGCACCAACTGAAAGGGGGAGAGAGAGGGAAACCTTTTATCAAATCGGCCTTGCAAAAAAAGAATTATAAAATATAAATAATTTCACCCCATCACAATAGGTCATTTTCTTCACCAGCTTGGCTCAAATGATTCACATCTGTTCCCGTCGCTCAGGTTACACAGTAACAGATATCAACAGGGGTAACTAAGAGAAGCCTTTTCCTACACTTGTCCACTATAAGCAGGCAGCTGGACTGAGATCCTTACACATCCAATGTTACAGAATAGCTTGGGGAGTGACATACAGATGTGGCGATTCATTTCAGACAGTTTGAAACGCAAGGGCCGTGATTGGTACGTGATCTGCCCTCGCTCAAGGGAAAACCTCCAGTTTGACTTGAGACCGCCCCCGTGATAGATAAATGTAATTATAATGAAGCCAGCTGCAATGGATCATTGATCCACCAGGGGGTGCAGTGGAGTTCCACACTGGAGCTCATGTGAAATAAAGTCAGATACAGTACGCTGGATGTACAGCGGAACTTTGTTAAGATCCATATGTCACGGATATCATACTCTGTGCTAAATAAGAGACATGTAATCATTTACAAAACATCACCATGTTGTTATTTAACAAAATAATGTTGTTTAGTCGAACGCCAAAAAAAACGACCAGGCCACGGAAATGCAGCCCCGCGCTCTCCGACTTTTTAATCCTCCATTTATCCCATCATCTTCCCCACCACCGATCATTCCTACCTGCCCCTTATGATCTCCGCCGAATTGACAATGAAATCACTCCGACACATCAATCGAACCTACACCTGCTATTCAACTTCATTAAAACCGTTATCTAA
>NW_011337497.1:126717-147300 GCF_000735185.1 Notothenia coriiceps
GCCGCACTGCCAGCTGTACGTTTCAACCACACACACCTCTACACAGCACACACATCGAAGCGCCGATTATTCCCCCTATTACCTCCGTTGTGTGAAAGAAATGTGTCACAAAGGCGCATGAATGTGTGTGTGCTCTGCTCAGCTCTGCTGTGTGTGTGTATGTTTCGGGTGTTTTGTATGTGTCCAACACGAGACGGGCATTTGTTTTCAAATTACGCATGAACCAGTAACTTCTACACACATCTGGGCCCAACTCCATAGGTAGTGGCTGGTTCCAAAGAAGGTTAGTTAATCTTAATCTGCGATGTAGGCGTGCGTAATGCTGTCCCGGAGGTGCACCCGGGAAAACGAACGCCCCCGGTAGTGACGTTTATTATTGTGGCAAACAAGCGCCCAGGAGGTCTTCACTGACCGATTATTCAGTTATCATCAATATCTGTACAGTGGGTCCTGAATTTGTTTTAATTGTATCCTGGTCTTTAGAACTGGGTGTTCCAGTATGTTTTGGTGCATATTCGTTTATATTGATGTGTTCAGGCTGTTACATACAATTACACTGTTGCCACCTATGATTAAGTATATTATATTATACTTGATATATTACTAGGTTACTATTTGTCAAAGGGATGTCCTAATGCTTTTGTTTGTACATTGGTATCCTGGTCTTTGAAAACGTTAATTATGTTTGTGGAGTGCATATTGGTATTCTCTTCAGGCTGTTAAATACAATTAGCCTCTGTTGCCACCTGCGGTGAGCTAAACTATTCCAACGTCAGTTCCAAATTGACAACCTGCCTCCGCGAATTCTTTTTAATGTATCTGCCGGTCCCTTGGCACAATGAGAAGTCCACACCCCCTGCTCTCAGAGCAGTGATGTTTTCTGGGGCTGGTCCCCGCTGGGGTCAACACCGGACTTTCAACTCCCTCCAAAGATTTCTATGGGGTGTGGAGATCTGGAGACCTGGCTAAGGCCACTCCCAAGACCGCTTGAAGATGCTTCTTACCGCCAAGCCCACTCCTGCGTCGTTGCCCGGGCGGTGTGTTTGGCGATCATTGTCCATGCTGAAAGACCCAGCCACGTTTCATCTTCACATGTCTAAGACATGTGGAGGTATCCAACTCATCACGATACATACCCCGTTCCGATTCTTTTTTACCATTCGAGGTACGTGCCTGGTCCACTTTTAGGGAGCAACAGCCCAAGAGCAATAGATTGGATTTCCAACCCCACATGTTTCACAGATAGGTACTGGTGTTCTTTGGATGCAACTCAGAATTCTTTCCCCTCCAAAACACGTCTATCGTGAGTTTTTTATCAAAAAGTTACATATTATTTGGTTTCACATAGCCAGATTGAGGCATTCTCCCAATCCTCTTCCTGGATCATCCTAAATGACTCTCTAGCAAACTTCAGACGGGCCTGGACATGTACTAGGCTTTAAGCAGGGGGACACGTCCTGCCACTGCAAGGATCTTGAGTCCCTGGCGGGCGTAGTGTGTTACCTGATGGTAAAACAAAAGCCTTTGTTACTATTGGTCCCAGCTCCTCTGCAGGTCATGTGAATAGTCCCCCCGTGTGGTTCTAGGATTTTTTGCTCACCCGTTCTTTGATCATTTTGACCCACGGTGAGATCTTGCGTGGAGCCCCAGATCGACGGGAGATTATCAGCATGGTCTTGTATGTCCTTACCATTTTGCTAATAATTGCTCCCACAGTTGATTTCTTCCACACCGAAGCGCTGCTTTACCTAATTGCAGATTCAGTCCTTCCCAGCCTGGTGCAGGTATACAATATCTGTTTCCTGGTGTCCTTTGACAGCTCGTTTTGGTCTTGGCCATAGTGGGAGTTTGCGAGGTGGACTCGTTTGAGGGTTGTGGACAGGTGTGCTTTTAATCTGATACGAGTTCAAACAGCGTGCCATTAATACATTCTAACAAGTGAGGAACAGAGGAGGCTCTTAAAGAAGAAGTTACCAGGTCTGTGGAGAAGCCAGAAATTCTTTGTTTGTTTGTAGGTATTTTACCGAGGAATTTACCAATTAATTCACTAAAAATCCTACAATGTGATATCCTGGATTCTTTCCCCCCATTCTGTCTCTCATAGCCAAAACATTTCAAGTGCTACTCAACTGGCTTTAGATAAGCCAGTCCTTTATTAGTATATAAGTGCTTTGTTAGTAATTCCTTGTTAGTAATTCTATTGCTCGAAGTGGAGTCGAAAGAGATGAGTTTTCAGTCTCCCCCGGAAGATGTGTAAGCTTTCTGCTGTCCTGATTTCAATGGGGAGCTCATTCCACCATTTTGGAGCCAGGATAGCAAACCCATACGTTTTTGCTGATGGGAACTTGGGTCCCCCTCGCAGTGCGGGTGCAGCGAGCTGTTTGGCCGATGCAGAGCGGAGTGCACGTGCTGGGGTGTACGGTTTAACCATGTCCTGGATGTAGGAAGGGCCAGATCCATTCGCAGCATGGTACGCAAGTACCATTGTCTTGAAGTGGATTCTAGCAGTTACTGGAAGCCAGTGAAGGGAGCGGAGGAGCGGCGGCGTCGGATGGCACATGCAGGTAGACCAGCCAGGAGGGAGTTGCAGTAGTCTAGGTGTGAGATGACGAGAGCCTGGACCAGAAGTTGCGTGGTTTTCTGGGTCAGGTGGGGACGTATCCTCCTGATGTTGTAAAGAGTGTATCTGCAGCAGCGGGTTGTGGCAGCGATGTTTGCAGTGAAGGAAAGTTTGTTATCTAGGGTCACCCCCAGATTATTTAATTGTCCTTGTCAAATAGACAAATTATCGAAGTGAATAAACAGCTAAACAAATTGTATATCAGTACTAGGTGTATTGATGCTAATTTTCCTAAAAATGGAAATTTAATAATTGCTTTATTATGTTGCTTATATTATCCCAATATATTCCAATTAATGAATGCTTTATTATTATATGGCCTTTTTTTTCTTCTTCAGATTCTTGCCAATACCCCGGCCTTGCATCTACCAATTTCACAGGAGAAGCTAAATGCTTTAACCATTTAAAAAAAAAAGCTTTTTCAACCATTTGCCATCACATTTGCCACATTTAATAACCTATATATAACTATTTTTACAGTACTGTATATATCATATGTTTCTTGTTAAACCTGGTAGCCTCTTAATAGTTTTCACATACTCTGATTTGAAACATGTGGAATTCAGATGTTCAGAAACTAACAATCTTTCCTCCTCTTCTCTGTGCTGACTAACGAAAGGCAGGCACAGCTGGTTGAAAAAGCACTAGTTTAGCATTACTATGTCTGTAATAATGATTTCCTTTGGATTTTCTATGACCTTATGCTTTAAGTTGATAATACTTTATCAATTCCTACATATGACTCACATCTCCTTTTTTAAATATTTTTTTTAGGAACGTGGAACGGTACAACACGGGTGGCAATAAAAACCCTGAAGACCGGCACCATGTCCCCCGAGGCCTTCCTGATGGAAGCTCAGGTCATGAAGAAACTGAGACATGAAAAGCTGGTCCAGCTCTACGCCGTGGTGTCGGAGGAGCCCATCTACATCGTCACGGAGTACATGGGACAAGGTCGGCAAGGACTTTCACATACATTATATATAAATACATTTATAACACTTTTTTACAGAAGAATAACTCAGGAAACCAGTAATGTTCTTCATTATGTTTTTAAAAAAATGTAAAGAATAAAGGATATGCACAATAGCCAATAGCTAAGGCAACACATTATACCTAAGACATTAAAAAAAGGAGTCAAATAGTGCAAGAGATATAATTTCTGCAAATACTGCAAACTGCAGGAATACACAAAAAAAGGGAATATGATAAAAATAATGTAAATGAAGTACTGTGAATGACAATAAATAATGTTAGTGTTTACACTCTAATAATTTAGCCTAATAACTAGTAGCCACATATTTATGTGGCTACTGTATATGGAATAAACAGTAAATAGTTGTAGCTTAGTTTTTAAACTGTAGGCCTATGAGTAAATGTGTACTTGGTTTGTTTACATTAGGAGCCAATAAAAGCCAGGTCAAACCATGATGCATTTACTGCCTGCAAAACAAATGTATTATCATTTAAAAAAAAACATTAAATACATTTTATTACATACAAAAATACAATTAATGACGACAACAGCTCCAGCAGTGTTATGCTAACCTGCAGTATGTGTCTGCTAACAGGTAGCTTACTGGATTTCCTGAAAGGCGACATGGGTAAAATGCTCCGCCTCCCTCAGCTGGTGGACATGGCCTCACAGGTCAGCACGTTCATGTTCTGCAGCATGACCTAAATCACTTCAAAATTGTAATTCTGGTGTTTTCCTTCAGTTTAGACAATCACAAAGCTTTGTCTGTTTCTCAGATTGCTTCGGGGATGGCGTATGTTGAGCGGATGAACTATGTGCACAGAGACCTGAGAGCTGCTAACATCCTGGTGGGAGATAACCTGGTTTGCAAAGTGGCTGATTTTGGTCTGGCTCGCCTCATTGAGGATAATGAATATACTGCTAGGCAAGGTAAGACCAATGTACAATGGTGTAGAGTTTAAGCATTTGTTTTTCTGTACACTAATTCTCAATGCAGCACACTGGTTTCCAATCTTGTATACAGCTTCTGACCTCTTAAAGTGAAGAAGTATGTATTTGGTACCACACGTGTTATGGTGGTGTGTGTTAGGGCTGCTCGATTATGGCAAAAATCATAATCTCGATTATTTCGGTCAATAATTGTAATTGCGATTATTAAATGCGATTATTCATTGACTTTGAAAACATCAATTTATTGGAGAGAAACAATTTTAAGTATGTTTTTAACAGTTGATTACCCTGAACTTTAAGTATAATTAAACTGAAAAACCAACAAAAAAAAGATTAATAAAAAAATAATTGTTTTATTTCGATTACGTTGTTTTCCTAATCGTTGCAAGCCATAATCGTAATCGCGATTAATACGATTAATTGAGCAGCCCTAGTGTGTATTGAGTTATAAGCAATTCAACCAAAAAGATTGTTGTGCCTTTGTTTTGATCTGTGCTGCAATGATTTACTTTTAACTTTCTTACCTGTCGTCCTGCAGGAGCCAAGTTTCCCATCAAGTGGACGGCTCCTGAGGCGGCTCTGTACGGCCGCTTCACCATTAAATCTGACGTGTGGTCCTTCGGGGTCCTGCTGACTGAACTGGCCACCAAAGGACGAGTGCCCTATCCAGGCAAGAACCATTTTCATTTTGACAATTATGTTAAAACTAAATAACACACTTTTTTTAGTCCACTTTTTAGTCCACCTTACAGGTTTCTACCAAGTACAAAAGTGTTTATTTCCTAATGCATCGCGCCACAGGCTATCTGAGTCAGAAGTACATTAGTCGCTTATAAAGAAGCTTTATGCAACAGGTAAATGTGGGTTATGGCAGGCTATATTTTAGACAAATTAGACTATTCTTATGCAACTGGCCCTTGAAGTGAGTTGCTGACTTCATGCTCCACTAATCCAACAGCCACATGATTTATGACTGGCAGTCTGTTAGTCATAAGGCATTATATAATTCAAATTGCTTTTATCATACCTTTGCTCTGCCAGGTATGGTGAACCGGGAAGTGTTGGACCAGGTGGAGCGCGGATACAGGATGCCGTGCCCAGCAGAGTGCCCTGAATCCATGCATGATCTGATGCTGACCTGCTGGAGGAAAGAGCCCGAGGAGAGGCCCACCTTCGAGTACCTGCAGGGCTTCCTGGAGGATTACTTCACCTCCACAGAGCCTCAGTACCAGCCAGGAGAGAACCTGTAACTGGGCTGAACGTGGAAATGTGCATGTGTCACGCATGTGCAAACTGAGCATGTGCATCTATCTACTTCAGAGTGCATGGACAAGTATGTGTGAGGGGATGTATGTACAGAAGAACGGGGCAGAAAGCCGGCTGCAATCTGGGTCCAAAGGGTAAACATCAAGGAGTATCAGTGGGGCAACTAACTCATCAGCAACATTTAGTTCCTGCCTCTTTTCCAAAGTCAGCTCCAACATGCCAGCTGTCAAAAGACTCACCTGTGGTATTATTCGTGCATTTTTCATACAGTACTATGTAATTTTGTCCGTCAGTCAAATCACCAACATACTATACACGCCAAGCAGGTTCTTCTACCTTCCTTGTGTTTCTAAGGAGCCATGGAGATGTACATTCCCTATGCGCTGTCAGCTTCAACACTGCAGGTGGCACCAGACAATGACATAAAAGACTGCATAGGGGTTAACCATGGGGGGTCCAGAGAATGAATGTTGGATCCAAGTGTTGCCCCGCTAAAAGCACCACTTCAGGATGTCTATTTTTACCCCATTTTCTTTGGGACACTATTCAAAATGTGTATGGTCAGTCTGTCTTCCATTTTGCCACTTGAGAAGCAACTATTTTGGTATGTACAATAACGTCCCAGGATATAGTGGGTTTTATTTCCTTATTAGACCTGGATCGACTGGAATATATTCAGGTGAACATTGTTATTTTGTAATCATGCTTCCCCTGTGCTTCATTTCGGCTGGTTTCCAAACTGCTGTGAGATGTAATAAGAGACTAACACCCTTGATTCTCATAAGAGTGTGTAGTCTCACTCGCCAATTGGACGATTTGGTTTATCGCTGTGACCAATATACAGCTCAACTCAAAGAAGAGACGAGGCAGGAGTCTGTCCCTCTATTTTCTAATTGTGACTTTTCTTACAAACAAATGGCTACTGATCACTATTGGTCATCTCAGGATGGAGAAGACTACAATTCTGCTGCAAGGATTTTTGTGCCAATGAAAATCTCTTTTGTACTCTCTTATACTGTGTAAAAGTGTATTTTACTACTCTGCTTTTCTTACTATGAAGTTTGACTTGTTGTAAGCATTTCCTAAAGGATAATCCACTGTTTTGAGATTCTACACCTGTGTACAGTACCGACCGGCTCATCAGCATGGTTTCAAGGCGCTGATTTGTTTTCAAGCATTCAAATTAAAAATCAGGTGAATCCTACTGTCTCCTTTCAGGTTTGACCTTCATTTATATGAAGAGTTCTTCAATCAGCCAGTATTTCCCTAACTAGTGCATCTTTGTGCGCCATCGTACACTGGAGATTTTATTTGTTTTCTTTAACACATGAGACAAACAGTGATATTACTCTGAGTGTTGTTATGCCTTCTTCCAGCCTGTAGGAGGCAGACCAGGAAGCCCTAGCATGTATAGCAAATAAATTGGCATCGGGAAACTAAATTGTAAATATCCTCAATGCTAATATTTTTGTACATATACATCATCTTTATAATTTATTCCTTTTAAAATAACCCATTGGATTTTGGCATCATTCTTTGAAACGTTAATGTGTATGGTACTTTTATGGGTTAAATAACGCCAATAACAATATAAATATATATTATACAAACACTTTTTGTGCACGTATTTCTGTGAAACTTATCTTGGTTGAACATTTTCAATATGACTTGAATTGGTGAGGAGAACTGCTCTGTATCCCCTGACTCACAACATTGATTACTTGCCAGAAACGGATCATCCACCAGCATGATTCCCATAAAAAAATCACAACCACAAATGATTACATCTTGATAATCTCTGAATCATCATGGTGACTGGTAAATGAGCAGGTTTCATTATGGTTTAACATTCTGTTTCTCTGGGGACATCTGATGAATAGTTTGTGTTTGTGTTGCAATCTTTGGCACCTCCACACTTTTTTTAATGGACATGTAAAGCTTGTTGTTCATAAAGCACTACACTCTATCATTAATGACTCCATACAGAAGATGATGTGACTGCCACGGATGAAGGGAGTTTGATTTCTGTGCTGCGTCTACTGTGTCCTGTGGACATGGGGTTGTGCCACAATGAATGCATTGACCTGCTTGGGCGTAGTCAGGCTGGCATCGTGCCCTTCTTTTCCTGACCTGCCCCTCTCACCGAATGCTTATATGAGCAAAGTGCACGGAAAAAAAGATCATATTGTATGTATGTTGCAGCCTTGCTTAAAGTTAAGGGCATTTCCTGTTGGGTATACTGTGGGTCTTCTTTCTGGCTATGCAGATATTTTTTTTTAATTCTCTGATATTCCTACATTTACTCTTTTCTATTGTATCTTATGGGAATGTTCAGATAAATAGCTCTTTGTTAAATCCTACTGATAATTGTTCAAATTTGAAATTACATTTGAATAAAATTTGTATATTGCCAACTGTATCCTTCGTGTTTATCAACTGAATGAATGTGGTTCCTAAAATCAGGACGATATTGCTGAAATTATGTTTGAAATGAGTCAAGTCGATGATCAAAGGTTCATACAGCTGCAGAATAATATTGTAAACTATCTAATCCACAATGATCATTAGTAATGATCATTTGTGGAAAGTGAGCTTGCTATTATCAAAGCATGATTAGATCCAAGTATACGTTAATGTTAATGGTTTAATACTGATTTGAAAATAATCAAATAAATATTTATGTTATGTTTTTGTATATCAATTTGGTAGTTTTTCTTGACTTCTGATTCTGAAAATACACTAAACAGGGAATAAAAAAAGGAACATTATTATTGTTGTTGTTAGAATTTTAGATCTGAAGATACCAGAGCCCTCATGTATCAGTGATTCCTACATATCCTCAGGCTAATCATATCAGCTAACCCCACCCGGTGGTCACGTGCCGCCGGTGCTCGCGCGCTGTGTGTAGAATTACCAGAAAGTCCCGGAAGAGGCTCCTCGTGCAGAATAGAGCGAGGTGCAGGTGAGCTCTCCCGCACCATGTACCTGTAAACAAAGAGAAACAACATGGAAACAATAGCCAGGATACAGTTGAATGGAAACCGGGATCAAACACGACTTCGTAGCAGGTAAAGGACGCATTTTACTCCTCGAAACGGTCCATGTTTAACTATTGAGGACTGAGGAGTACATATTGTGTTGCTTGTTTTTCCATTGTAAGGAAGGCGGGTTTTTTTTTTTTTTCGTGAGTTGTCTTAAAAGTTTGCCATACGGTTTTGTAGCATTACACAAGGCTGGGGCTTTCTCTTTAACTAAGGTGAATGATTTAACAATGATAATTCTCGTTTTATAATTGCTATTTTTATTTTGCCCTGTTTTCACTGATTCTTTAACTTCAATCAGTTTATTCTCCCAATGTAGGTCAGTACCGTTTTTATTACATATAGTTAAACCAAGTTTGCTGGGGAAATTATTTGCTTCTGCCCAGTAAACTCCCACTGTAACATATGTCTTCATGTATGAATACATTTGTTGGTATTACAGCTCTATGTAAGCCATATTTTCTGTCCACATATGTCGGCTCTGTTGGCTTTCTGCTGTATCTGGCTGCTAGCTCTTGGTAACATGTTGTGACTGCAACCTGCTTAAGTACCACGCCTTCCTGTTCATTTGCCAGCTTCCTATCTTTGTGTGGTTTTATATCATTGCAAAGGGTAGGTTTTAATGTCTCACCGCAACCCGGTTGAAGCCAGATTTAAAAGCAGGAAATCCGAATTGTATTTCTTCCCCTGCTCCTTTATACCCCTCTCATTCGGTTTGTTCTCTTTCTATGTCTGTCTCCAAAACCTGCCAGGCTGCAGATCGGTGTGTGATCCAACATCCTGATACACACAGCGTAACCAGACACACGGCACAGAGCTTACCCATGAGATAAGGTGGGTCAATCCGATCTAATCAACTGGCACTGGGGAAAGTGTGTGTGTGTGTGTGTGTGTGTGTGTGTGTGTGTGTGTGTGTGTGTGTGTGTGTGTGTGTGTGTGTGTGTGTGTGTGTGTCACAGATTACTCAGCAGTGTCTCAAAATGGTGATTTATAACCACAGAGAACTTTTATGTTTGTGCTATATTTTCTGTTTTCACCTGTTCTGGAGCATCAGAGTAAAAATACAGCAGCCTCCTTGAGAATTAGATAAAAGACGATCTTCCAAGTTATTTTTAGGTTTGACAGTTTGTCTCGTCTTCACAGGCCCTTTTTATTCTTACAAAATGTTCTCTTATTGTCAGAACACTGGCTCCATTTACAGCGTGTGAGCAGACTTTCACCTTGGTGCAATCTGGATTAATACATTTAGGTTAAACGTTTCTATTCAAGGGCATCAGAACTAAAATATCCTTCAAAAGTCTAACATTTGAAACACCTCTGGATGCTCATGAACAATTTTAATGATGTTCACCTAAACTGTGCTTTCATGTTCCAGCCTCTGTGTCGGGATCATTTGTGCCCTTAAGGACTCTCAAGCATTGTTTGCCTTGTTTGCGTTTACTGCAGGTAGTAACTTTTGTTTGAGTAATTGGAACCATGTGCAATACAGGCAGTAATGCAATACCTTTTAAGACCGAGAAGAGCTTTAGCTGGCTTTAGTAATCGTTGTTTGCATTAGAGTATCATTATGCTCTGTCTCAGTGAATATCTACACGAAACAATGGTTACGGAAGGATGTTGTTCCTAATAGAAGCTGAAATGCATTTTTCTTCAGGTCCACAAGCACACACACGCAGCAGCAGCAGCAGCTGTAATTATAGAGTGTGTGTCCCAGGTGGAGGCCAGAGGCTGCACATTCAGCAGCAGAGGGGGAGTTGTTGTGAGAGAAATGTCAGGAAATGATGCATGCAGCGTGACAGTTGGTTACCGGAATTGTCACCCACAACTTATATACGCATATTGTACTGTTTGCATGTTTTGCAATTCATTTCAATACATTGCTGCAAGAAAAGTGTTAGAATGGTGCTACATGCGGTGCTCTTATTATTTCAGGGTGAAATTTACGTAAAAGATTAACTGAAAATAACCCACCTTAGGTCAATGTTAACAGATTGTGTGTAAGAGCTCATTGTTTCAATAGAAAGGTGATTACTGGAAAACATTCACGCTATATTTGTTTCGTCTTTTTAATTGTGTAGACATTGTCTTTAAAGCGACTTTACTTACTAAATTGTGTTGTTCCAACTTAAGTAAGGATGAAGTGTATTTCTATTCATTCTACATTTCAGTGTAGAGCCACGTCAGTTAGACGGGAAACTTATCTGCAGCTATTAATACATGAATGGTTGTTTCCTGTCTCTCAAATGGGATACTTCACTGCCTGACCTTTTCTTACATTTAACTGGCTTTGGACTTTAGCTTGTGTAAAGCAAGGTATCTGAACGTCATGTTGGCTGTTATTAATTATGATAAGTGTTTTTCTTAGTTTTGATAGAACAAACCATTAATCAAATAAGGGAGACAATAATCTGCAGATGAATCTATGAAAGATATCCTCAGCTGCAGCTCTACTACTTGTTTTAGTTTTCAGTCAAATAATAAATTCATGGTGCTTCATTACTCTGAACTGCATGCATTTTTCAGCGGTGTGATACATATCAATGAGTCATTAAATCCAACTTTATTTATATAGCACTTAAGCATAATGAAAGGTGCTTCACAGACAAAACAATACATATAAAGACTAACCCATTAGTTCATGAAAGAGCAACACTTTTCAGTCATGCAAAGCACTTAATAACCACTTAACTTAATATAAACAGACGTAAATATAATTAAAAAAGCTGTGCCTTAAGGCTCTGACTGGTCTCTTAAAGCTATTCTGCCAATGCAAGACATTCTCATTAATAGTAGCTTTTATTTAAATCATATCACATAGAGTTGTTCTTAATGTTTGGTTGAATAGTTACATCCCCATTTAGTTTTTAGCCGTATGTTTCTATTGAACTGTGTGTTTGTGGGCACTGACTGACTAACTAAGTAAATGACAGGCGCCCCTGCTGAGGCTGTGTGAGGATGACACAGCAGCTGTGGGAGGGCTGTTCAGTTAAGAGCTGTAAAAAAGGCAAAGATACCACAAAAACCACATTGAGGAAGTTAGTAGTGACTCATCTGTCCGTGTGGCAAACAAGTCCGACACATTTAGACATCTGGACTATAATTAGGGACAGGAGCTTTACCAAAGAAGGTAATGTTAACAACAAGGACTTTGTAACCCTTTGATCATTAACACTAATCTGATCACAATTATTTCCAGGTAGGAAGTTCTTAAAAACCTGATTGAACCTCCTCGTTTACAGAAGGCACCAGAAGGACTGAACAGTCGTCGTCCTCCACGATGGCGAACCAGGACGCCGGCAACCCTTCACACGCCTCGTTTGAGAACTTCGTCCTAGCCCAGACTTGTAAGGATGTGAAGCATCACTTCGCTGTGCTCTGCAAGCAGCTGAATCTCAATCCTAAGGAGTTTGGGAGTTTCTACATCAGGTTAAAAGAAAAGCTAAACTACTGGAAGGCCAAAGCCCTGTGGAAGAGGCTGGACCAAAGAGCCGCTCACACGGATTACCAGCAAGGACAAGTGTGCACCAAAAACAAGGTAGGGGGAACCAGTGAATAATCGTTCTCTTTAGATTATATAGATATTCATTTTTGTTTCCATCATGACTAGAAATAAAGAAATGTTCCTTCCTATTTTCTTCTATTTTCATTTTGTGGTTTTTTTCGTTCAGTTTTGAAAATGATAGTTTCATTTGTTCATGATGAAAATGTACTTCATCATTTGACCCATACTGAACAGGGTCAGCGGGGACCCATGATCAGGGCTGTCCACATTTCAACAAGTACAATGGAATATGGCCCGAAAATGAAACTTGTGCTTTTCTAATATTGTATTTCTTAAATATGTATGGTAACATATATTACACGGTAGTATTCATGTGTTAATAAGCCAAATTAATTCAGTCAATTCAAGTTTAAAACATTTTCAAACATATTTTTGTTGATAAAAAAAAAAAAAGAAAAAAAAAAGACTTATTTCAAGCTATAAATACACCCTTCATATTTCCCCTTGTTATAAGCAATCTGAGGCTTCTGTTTCAAGGAGTGAGCTTCCAACAATATAAATGAAACCCTATGGAGACCTGTATCCATATGTATGAGTATCAAGCACAATTGACTTGCATTTGATTGATTTTGATAATTTAAAACTTAACTTTTGAGGCAATATACCATGTACCTTTGTATATTTTTCTGTATGTGGCGCTCAGTGAAAAGAGTTTGGACACACCCCTGATGTACATGCTGATTCTGGAGAGGGGGAAAAGGAACAATAAAAGAATACAAAAATGCATAACTGAAAACCGCCATTTTACTTTTGTAATACTTGATTAGGATTGGATCATCTATGAGTCATTGTCCATTCATCCTCTTATCATGCTAAACTTTTGGCCCTTACTGATGATTAGATTAAGACCGACCTTGTTCTTTCCCGTTGGATTAATATAATGACACACTTTTAAGAAACTCTGAAAAACAAGGCTGCAAATGAAAAAATGAAAACTTGAGTAGAAAATAAAATAGATATAGCCTTAAAACATTGTGCAAGCCTTCAAACCTTGTTTTTAGATGTCATGCTTTGAAACACTATTCTATATCCATGCCATCATTTCCAGCAATTTCAAGGTTGTACTGATCGGCTCATTTAATAATAATAATAATATATTTCATTTATATAGCACACTTGAAAAACAATGTCATCTCAAGGTGCTTCACAATGCTATAAGGAGAAAATAATAAAACAAATACAAAGTTATCTAAGGAGCATATAGAATCAAATATGGTAATTTAAAGAAATGATAAAGGTTGGAATAAAAAATAAAATAAAGGACAGTCAGTAAAATGTGGTGCGGAACAGGTGGGTCTTTAAATTTAGAGTAATGCATGCTTTGTTTTGTCGTGATGCCAACCCAAACAACGTTTCCTCATGTTCTGATTGCCATCTTATCTGCCCTGTCTGTCTGTTTGTCTCTCTCTCAGTGTCTGGTGCTGGGGGCGGGGCCATGTGGGCTGCGGACGGCCATCGAGCTGGCGCTGCTGGGGGCTCAGGTGCTGGTGCTGGAGAAGAGAGAGTCTTTCTCCAGGAACAATGTCCTCCACCTGTGGCCCTACACCATCTGCGACCTGCGCAGCCTCGGAGCCAAGAAGTTCTACGGAAGATTCTGCACGGGGTCTCTGGATCACATCAGTGAGTGACTAATGGTGGTCCTGTAGAGCGCACTAACCACAGTCACCCCCGCCGGCCACCAGTTGATGGTCACTGATGTATGGCATGTAAATAGTTTGGGAGTTTTTAAATGGATTGAATAACCTTATTGCATCAACGGGGCAATAACAAGGCCATACTTTACTACTATGCTTTTCAAAGTGTTGGAATAGGTTCCCTAAAATGTGATAAATATAAAGTGGAACTTCCCCAATTGTGCTCATCAAAGTGGGAACAAAGTTGTAGGATTGTCAAACAATGTCAATTCCTGAAAAGGCCAGAATGAACTCTGTTAATTGATGTATTAATAATATGATAATTGATCAGCTACAGTGTAGTTTTGACAATGATAATCTTAAGTCCCAAGCTCCTCCAACAATGCAACATACATGAGACATAAACAATCAAAAATAGTGCAAAAAAAGAACATAAAAAACACCAACATGAAACAATGGCAATGCAGTGTTGGAGAGGAGCTCGAGACACGGCAGCAGAACAGGAATGCCGTAACTGTGACAACGGTTTCAAATCAGCATCTGTTAGACAAAAAATGTAAATGAATAACTCAAATAAAACTCCAAACATCTTTCATTGTGTTACTTTGGGGATTTGGGCCTACATTGGCCATGAACTTCCTGTTTGCATCACTGACTGTATTTGGTACCTTGAATACCTCAAATAACATCGTGTGTTTTCAGGCATCCGTCAGCTGCAGTTGATCCTGCTGAAGGTGTCCCTTCTCCTCGGGGTGGAGGTGCACACAGGAGTGGAGTTTCAGGGCTTGGTTGAGCCCTCAGGAGAAAACGGTACAAACATCTGTCAAACCAGCAATCTCTTCCCTCGCCCTCTCTTTCATCAGTTGTTGTTATTATGAACCAGCAGAATGTAAAGCATGTGTTTCTGCAGGTTGGATGGCCAAGCTGCAGCCTGGTTCTCACCCTGCTTCCACCTTCGAGTTTGACGTTTTTATTTCCGCTGGAGGAGGCAGGTTTGTCCCTGATGGTGAGACGAACACTGTGAACCACTTCTATTCTTACCGTTGCACTTGAAGACACAAAGATCTGCATTTAGATATTGTGCAAGAGCTGACGGTTAAACACAGTCACCAACTTCCTCAAGTAGTGATACACAGATAACACGATGTCTCAGCCCCTATTGTTTTCTTCCCCCACTCTCTCAGGTTTCAGGCATAAGGAGCTGAGAGGCAAGCTGGCTATCGGCATCACAACCAACTTCATCAACAGACACACGGCTGAGGAGGCTCAAGTAGCAGAGATCAGCGGCGTGGCTCGCATTTACAACCAGAAGTTCTTCCAGGAGCTGCACACTGAGATGGGTAGGCATCCAAACAGCAGTGTCACGTACAGCATGTCGGAAGAGGACGTCTTGATATGCAGTGAAGCAGCCCTGTGCTTTTTTTCTGTGAAAAGGGAAGAAACATCAAACCAACACATTTCATACCAAAGCTTGCACTTAGAGAGCACATGAGCCATGAGGTAGAGTTTCTAATAAGAATACCAGCGCTTGTATTTTCATTGTATTGTTCTCCTGTTGTGGCTCGAAGCCTCAAGGAATGAAAGGAATGTTCGCACTGCCATGTCAGGTTCAATGTGAAGTGTGAAAAGGGTAGTGAGGCTGTTCATCTGGTTTGCAATCTTCAGCTCATTTCCTGTAACATTCAGCGTTAACCCTTATGAAAGACATTCTTCCTCCCTAACCTTCTCTTTACCTTTTTGATTTTCTGAACAGAGAAATTGTGTGTCACCTTTTAGCACTATCTGAATGGCTTTTTAATTCTCTACGACCTCCCTGTATCTCTGCCTGCTCCAGTAAATCATATTTAAGCTAGCTAATGAGGCAGAAAATGCTTTTAATGTCAGCTTTCCTGATTCCCCTACATTATCTCTCTCTAAGCCCAGCACGCTTTCTCTCCATTTCACACTCCAGGTATTGATCTGGAGAATATCGTCTACTACAAAGACGCCACCCACTACTTCGTCATGACTGCCAAGAAGCAAAGCTTGCTGAAGAAGGGAGTCATTAAACAGGTGAGAACAACACAGCCATTACCAAGAGAAAGTGAGATTCCTATTGGCTGCGGCTGCATCTCTGGGGAGTAAAAAGAAAACGAGAAACAAGCCAGATGGTGCTCCAGTTTGAAGAGACTGTCAATCATCTCCTCTTTCTCTGCAGCCTGGCCCATTAGCAGCAGCAGCAGCAAACCCAATGTAGCACATGTCACTCAGGATCAGAAAAAGGTCTCCATCAGATTACACCTCTTGCTCCGTCTCTGCAGGACTTCAGCGACGCAGTGGAGCTGCTGGCTCCCGCAAACGTGGATGAAGAGGCTTTGCGCCGCTATGCGTACGATGCCGCCTCGTTCTCCACAGGGGGTAAACTGCCTGACCTCCAGTTTGCTCCAAACCATGCGGGAAAGCCAGACGTGGCCATGTTCGACTTCACCTGCATGCAGCGTGCTGAGAATGCCTCTCAGGTCAGGGAGAAGAGGGGGAAGAAGCTGCTGATGGCTCTGGTTGGAGATTGCCTGGTGGAGGTAAATATTTAATGTGATGTGGTGCCAACTTCCCCTAGTTCACTCTTTGAGCCACACATAGCTCTAAAGATGGCGGTTGAAATGTCCACCACTTTGATCTACAGTGAAATATTTCAAAACTACAGATGAACTTGCAAAAAGTATAACATTCATGGTCCCCAGAGGACGAGTCCCTACATGCTTTTTTATGTAGCCAACAGATCAAGTATTTTTTTTATCCTGTGATATCCCACATAATTTCTAACACAAACATTCACGGTTGTAACAAATGTAGTGTTATATATTTTGGTTTTAAGTGAAATCGCTACCAGATTTGAATAGATTTCCATGAAGTTAAGATATTCATGAACCCCTCAGGATATATTTCAATAACTTTGAGGACTTTTTTGCCAAACACTCTGTTCATCGGGTCAATATTTGGATTTCCGTAAAATAATTGTTAAGCTTTGACCATTCAAACTAATTAAATTCCTGTAACACATGTTAGCATGCTAATCATAGACTGTGTATATTTCGATGGAAATTAGCTCAAAGCTAAGTCTGGCACTGTTACGCTTGACACATTTGAATGTTTTAAGTGTTCATTACTGTGCATTGTCCCTGCCAAATAAACGATTAAATGAAATATAAATGCTAATATGCTAAACTAAAATGGTGAACATTTCATTCTGATGCTACCATTTAGCTTTAGCGGCCGTAACGCGACGCAGACGGACCCGATGGAATCGAGGAAGCCTCATAAAAACCGCTGCTTACTTAGCTGTGAACTTTTTTACATAAAGCTTATGACTGTTTGAGCAGCTGTTTCATTTTCTGTAGCATGAGCTTTTAATGAGTTAAATGCTTATCATTGTAAGATTTCACTGTGTGCTACAAGGAGTTCTTATTCTCTGTTCTCTGCAGCCTTTCTGGCCTCTGGGCACAGGCATCGCTCGGGGGTTTCTAGCTTCCTTTGACACAGCGTGGATGGTGAGGAGCTGGGGCCTCGGGACCCCCCATCTCAAGGTCCTGGCTGAGCGGTGGGTCTGCTTCACAAATCTACTGAGAAGCACACACTACAGAGATTTGCATATATTAGTAGTAGTATTTGCATATATTAGTAGTAGTATTTGCATATATTAGTAGTAGTATAGTTAGGTCATATAGATGAGTAATATCATGCAAAACCCACTGAGGTTCTACTTCCTGTTTCTTCACTCCCTGACTTATTCCTCTATTCCCTAATTCACTGATATAGAGCAATTTCAAAACATGAAATTGTAGGGTCTACTATAAGTATGATATTTAGTTTCAAGGAAAACTAACATACAGTTTTAAATAGAAAGGGAATAGGTGGCCTTGAAAGTTTGGGAATATAAAGTATAAAAATCTAGCGGGCACTTTGATTAGTATTCATGTGGGTCTCCTCATCAGCACGATTCCCATCTTGAAATAATTAGTGAGATGGGTAGTTGCATTGATTGCAAAGGGTGAGGAGAATATTTCAGCGTGATTACTTGATGTAGCAAGAATGAAACACTGAGGCTGGTCTGGACAAAAGTCATATTGGCCAATTCGAACACGTAAAAGCTACCCGGTTCGCACAGACGAAAACTGTCAAGAGCCTCCCTGGTTCTTTGCATTTACATATACATGTGTCAAATAAAAGCATGTGCATGTAGATGTACTGTAATACCAACTAAATCCTTATATTCGTTATATGTTAAAGTTAATCTGAATAGTTTTGTTTCTGTTCATTTAGCATGTGTACGGTTGAGTGACCTTTAATTGCATCATCTTACCTTCCTTTTTGAGTGTTAGTTTTTGTATTACCGTTCCAATCAATGCATCTCTGTGTTCCCTTGGCTTTAAATGAATGTTTCCTCTTCTACAAACACACAGAGAAAGTATCTACCAGGTCCTGTCTCAAACCACACCAGAAAACTGCAGTAAAAACTACGTCAGTTACAGCATCGACCCCAAAACTCGGTACCTGAGGGTCAACCTCTCGTCCATCCAGGCCCACCAGGTCAGCGCTGCTATCCTCTATGTACTCAACACAGATATCAGTCAGTTTCATCTTCATGAAGCTTAGGGAGGTCAAGGATACAGGTTAAAAAAAAAACATAATCTCATAAAAGTAAAGCAATTCGAAACTATACTTTACGTTCTGATTATAATAAGACAAAAAAATGAATAAAATGTATCTATTGCATTTTAAATATGTTTGTTTGCTTTACAAATCGTGCTGTGTAAACTAGTGAAAATGTACTTTAATACGGGATAATATGGGTTTAGTCTATTGAGAAATCTAATGAGAACAATGTGTTTGTTTGTTTGTTTGTTTTGTATTTCCGAGTGGGGATTCAATATTATTCGATGACATCCATTTTATTCTACAACAGCTTATTGTTCGATCTCTTTCCTTGACATATTCATTTTTTATATTATTTATTTATTTATTATTATTTTCATTTTTTGTATGTCTGTTCTTTGTATTTATTTAAAGTGGACCTATCATGCTATATTTTAATAATATAGTGTATATTATTATATATAAGGCATATTTATACTTTTTATTTTTCAAAATACCAAACAGATCATGCATTTTAGCCATTCCTCATTTCGCTCAATTTAACACTGTCTTTGCATGGGCTGATTCTGTGAGAACAGCACCATCTACAGGCCTGGCATGTGTACTACAGCGTCTCCAGCGCTTTCCAACGGCAATGTCCGTGGCTGTCTCCTCCTGATTGGTGGAGTTGGCCCAATAGCCGTAGCGCCACTTCTGTGACATCATAGAAGTGTTCAAATCTGGATCAGTCTGTATCAGATCCGTTGCAGCCCCTTTTTAAGAGATTTGGGTATGGAGGAAAATAGAGAGGGTTGTGTTTTCTGACACTTGGTGAGTTCCCTGGAACACCGGGGACACATATTCATGTAGAAAAGACGTACAAAAGTGCATTTTGCATGATAGGTCACCTTTAAGTATTTCTTTAGGAATAAATTCATTTGTGTAACATGTTGAAATGCTTGAAAAGTAAAGTTTTAAAGCCGCCACTCACGCAGTAGAAAACTATTATAATAATACTAATGTATCTACCTGTCTCTCTCTCTTTAGGTGCAGCACCTATATATCGTTGATAAATCCAATCCAGCGAGCAAGAAACAGAAGAATAGGTTTTCCTACCTGCGTCAAGGTCAGCTCCTCTTCACCGTGCAGCCTCTCAAGGCCTCGGTTATTTAAAGATGTAACGGTGGAATCACATTGTGATCAACATCACAACAATCAAACATTCTCTTACACAATATTTACACATCACACAAAGAGGTTTTCGTGGGTGTGAAAGCCTCCCCCCTGTGGTCGCACGCTCTGATGAATTGCCTTTGCTTTCCCCACAGATTCTGTCAGTGGTTTTGAGGAGTTGTTGAAATGGTGCCAGAAAAACACAGTGGGTTATAAGAATGTGGCTGTAAAAGATTTCACACAATCCTGGAGGTCCGGGATGGCTCTGTGCGCTCTGATCCACCACTTCGGACCCCAGCTCATGTGAGCATTTACTTTTCTTCATGTGATTGTTGGATTCTTTATATCAGTTCATTTGTTTAGTTTTGTAAACATGACCCAGTCCTTTGAGACAAATCCCACTCAGTCTCACTAAGCGGCTACTCTGGGACATACTGTAAGAATCACATTGGGGCAGACATATCCTTTATTTGAAATGCTGTTGTTTATGTTGTTGCATATCCCATATAGCCTTTTCACAAACTAATTGGTGCAAAAAAGCACCAAATATGTGACCCGCTCTATCGAAGTCAGTCGGAAGTCGCAACGGCTCATTTCAAAATAAACGTGGATTTGCGTAAAAAAATAGTTTTTCGGGGTTCGGGTGTTTTGTTTGATTTTAAACAAACAAAGTCTTGTCTTTCAGAATGAGAAACTTTTATTTCCAAACTCACACGATAAATACATTCTTTAAACTTGTAAAGGGAAGA